>NW_023647129.1:0-7370 GCF_015228065.2 Penaeus monodon
TTCACCTTGATGCCTACTAGCCACTGGTGGCCAAGCCGCCCAAGTCAAGTGCGGTCCCAAGCCCGGATAAATTAGAGAGAATGATTACCTAAATAGGTACCACCGGCACTCTCCGTGGAAAGGAACTGGGGACCCTACCACGTACTCACTCCAGGAGCATCACAACATAAAACTACAATTAATATCATGCTGTGACCACGGCGGCTCAGACATGAACCAAACCGTTAAAAGAAGAGAATGCATATGTATATAGAAAAAATTTTCACTAAATTACTGCTGCCAATTAGTCAATTCTAATCCCGGGATTTTCGATACGAAGAGAACTTGAAGAACCCAAATTTTGACTTAGTAATTTTAATTTAAAATTTAATTCAAGTCTAAGGTTAATTCTAACCCTCCCTTCTACTAAATCATAGAGCTCAATAATTATAACAATAAATATAAGTACTGAATCGGAATCGAGACTGTCTGCTATTACTTGGACAAAAAGTCATCGATCTACACTATTTCCCCACGGTTTTCCTTTCCTGCACTTTACCTTGATCTATTGTTCCTTCCCCAGTTCATATTTCGACACAATCGGAATGATCTTTGAAAAATTCCGCGGTATCCACGACAAAGAGAGAGAGAGAAAAAAAATAAAACAGACATTTGAGCTGACCGAATCTGCATTGTTGCCCCCACGGATTTCCCCAGCCTCGTCTCAGTTATCAAAAGGTCAGTTCCTGTGGATTCAACATTTAAAAAAATTTCACTTATAAAACATTACAACCTTCAATTCCGGGTTAAAACAGGTGTTCAGTACCCAGCACTTATGTGCGTGTGGGTTTGAAGCAACGCATTCAATATCCCAGGTTACTGCCTGTCCCCTAGTAAATTATGGCCCAACTAAATAAATCAAATTTTATAGATAACCTCTCATCTTTTCCCTCTGTCCATTCTCGTACTAATTCTTTATAGGGATAATGCCTTTAAATTAAGAATATGGTAGATAAACTTTTCGGTGGGGCTTGGCAGTCTCTTTACATTTTTAACCAAAACATGTTTCAAATGTCGAATCAATATCAATGTCAATATATATAAGATGTGTGTGTGTGTGTGTGTGTGTGTGTGTGTGTGTGTGGTGTGTGTGTGTGTGTGTGGTGTCAAACATATAATAAAAGTAATTATTGATGATATTTTTATTATTGTCTCTAAAAAAGCACACATAAGTGATATTAGAGAGAACGAGGTCAGCGGCCCCTCTCGCCTCGCAGCGACCACCAAGGGGGCATTCGGACTTTAAGAGACGAGATGCCTTCTTGTGGCATTGCATTTAAAAATACGTTCTTGCTGTTTATGCTGATTTATGTAAAGTAAATGTGTTATGTCTCAATTACATGTATTTCTAACATTTTCGCCGATTTCTAACATGGGCTATGACGTAAATTCTGTCTTGGTTCAAACATGGCTGTTTAAAGGGATTTTGAATAGTTCTCCCAACGTTTTCGACAGGTTTCCCGGAGGCAACTATGTAAATTCTCTGTAGCAATATTTACTTGTTCATTCAGTTAGTTAGTTATCATTATTATTTTACCCATTATTATTTTTTATATTCCCTTTTATTATTAGTATTATCATTAATTATATTATTATTATTATCATCTTATTATTTTTATTATTATAATTTTATTATCATTACTTTTATTTATTTATTATTATTTTTTACCTTTAAAACCCCATTTATATATCAGGAAAAGGGATGCTTTTGCCAAAGAAAATTATGGTTCGCGCAATCTTTTGCACCCCGCATTTAACTACTTTTTCCCCTTTTGTTTAAACACACACACACACACAAAAACACAACCACACACAAAACAAACACCAAACACCCCAAAACCCACTAACACACCACCCACACAACACACACAAAAACAATACGTTGGTAAAATAAAATTTTAAATTTTCCAAAACCCGTGGTGAGATATCTACTGTCCCCAAGACCAAGTGCATACATTAGCTAGTAAACAAAAACACACGTCCTAGAACTAAAACTATATTACAGAATATTCAAGGTGTCCGTGCACAGATACCACCATACCCTTTTTTTCATTCACATTCGCGTTAAAAACGAGTCATCTTTTACTGTTTTTTCATGTATGTTTAGTATTTCATTTTTTTTTTTTTTTCTTTTTTTTTTACACGGAATTTTTAAAAAAGGCAAAGGCGGGGATGAAATTTGCTGAAGAATAGGATATCGGGTATTTTAAAGTTTTTTTTTTCGTTTTTATTTATGTTTTTTTTCGTTTTGGGATGTTGGTGTTGGTACATTGTTTATGATGTTATTTTTGTTGTTTTTCTTAGAGTTATTAAATTGTTTTTATTATGTTTAAAGTTGTTTTATTTTTTATTATTATTACATTATTATTATTTATTATTATTATTTTTATTTTTATTTGTTGTTATTATTATTTTTATCATTAAAATATTATTATTATTATTATGTTGTTTTTGTTTTTGTTGTTTTTCTTTGTTTGTTGTTGTTGTTTTATTGTTTTGTAGTATAAAAATATTGTTATAATAAAAATAATTATTTCTTATTATCATTATATTATCCAAAACATTATCAAATTGTTTCTGCTGTTTTGGTTGTTACTATCCAACATCATCAATATTATCATTTTATTTTTATCATTAGACACAGAAAAACATAAACTATATAAACAAACTCAATTTTTTTCCCGTACGGACATAATATAATAAAATATATAATATATATTATATAAATTATTAATATTATATTTATAGAATATTATATTATAATATATATATATATATTATAATAATATATACAACAAATTCCGCTCGTCTCCAGTCTGCTCTCCCGATTTTCGAGTCCCAAATTCCTTTAAGGAAAAAAAAAAATTCTCCTTTCCACCAGTCTTACGCGGGCAAAAAACCCCTCGGGGCACAATCCTCTTGGGGAATAAGCCAGGAAATTCATTTTTAGGGAACAGTATATCTTTTTATGCCCAACAAGGCGTGTACGTAAAAGGGGAAACTGTGTGCAAGAGCCTACCCGGAGAATGGGAAAAATTTGGGCCGGGGAAATAAAACGGTTGGTCTTTGTAATGTATTTGGGTCTTATTTTTTATTAGGAGGATAAGTTTCTTTCGATCAGTGTGTTTGTTATCTCCGTTACCGTGACTAAAGGGAATGGATAGTTTTGTGTTTTTGGGTTTATAAATTAGGAACTTATATGTACTTATATGTCCCAGTAAATCTGACATAATTCTTCTCTAGAAATACAACTGCTAAATTTTTTTTTCCTCAAATTTTCCCCTGATTATGCAAACGAGGAGACAATTTAAGACTTTAAATAGTTTCCCAAATTAAGGAAACAAAAGTCCAAAACCCAACTTTACTTGAATAATGAAAATCTTGGGAAACCCCAAAGCCTTTTGCCTGTCAGCATCACCTAAAATATGTCCCGCAAGACAAAAACCCCATTTACCGTGTTTGTACATAAAACATGAAATTTCCCTTTCCCGCATGCTAAGGAAAACTTCCTTAGTATTCCATTGTTCGAAATATTGTTTCTAAACATCCCACCCCCAAAACCCCAAGCTTTAAAGCTTATATACAACTCTCAGTTCCAAAAAGATTGCCCCCCCAAAAATTCCCAAATCGGATCTCTGACAATTTTCTTCTTTTCCCACATGGGGCTAATCTCGTCTTCAGTATTATTATTATTTTTTTAACTTCGCCACTTTTTTTCCCGGGAAATCTCTGTCTGTGATATCCCCTCCATCTTTTTTTTTCTTTTCTTCTCCTTCTTCTTTTATTAATCGAAACATTGCCCGGTCCCCTTGTCTAAAAAACCAACACGATCTTTTTTTAGTTATTCTTATCAAAATTTTCCTTTTTTTCCCCATCATCCTTTTGGTGCAAAAAATCCATCCGTTTTTTCAGATTTTGTTTTTCCCACAACAACCATCACCTGACCAATTGCCATGCTTTCATCTCCATACTTCTGAGCAAGTACTCGCTAACATTCTACGGTTTCGTTTTTTTATCCATACAGTATGGAAGGGGAAAATCTACATTTATAGATAGATTTATTAACACAGTGTATTTACTTTTCTTTTTTCCACCCTTTCTTTAACTATCTTAGGGTATGTCTCGCAGACAAAATAACCATGTGTAGTTCTTAAGCTGCTAGAAATAATTTGTTTTTTATTCCTTTTCCAAACGTCCATTATAAACCCAGGTTATTTTCCTCACTCCAACACAATTTTAAAGCCAGTCTATCCCCTTTTCCCCTTCTTTGCCTGGGGATGAAAAATCTCTCAACATCGCCCCCTGGTGAAGCATTTTTTTCCATACAAAAATTTCCTTTAATTATTCGATCCCCCTTCTCTATCCATGCGAACGAATCGAAAGTAGAATAACGAAGGCAAGCGGGGAAATACACAATATGCCGGGGGCCCTTTTTCGCATTCACTGTTTATCAAAAGATATAGATTATTTTTATTATTATATTTTTATTATCATTTTTATTATTAATATTATTCCTATTTATTATTATTGCTATTTTCATTTTTATTATTAGCATTATTAAATTAGGTCATAAATTTTATCATTATCATTATTATTATTATTATCATTATTATTGTTATCATTCATCTTTACATTTATAATTGTATTAACTCCTTGTTATTCCTTTTTTTATATGTTTTATAAAATTATTGTTTATTACCTTATTATAATTATTGTATTATTATTAAATTTGTTTATTATTATTTTTGGTCATCATCATCACATCATCATCATCATAAATCATCCACCCATATCATCATCTACATCATCATCATCATCATCACATCATATTATTTTGTTATTGTTAACCTTATTTATTACATTAATATTTTTTGTTGTTAGTTTATTATTATTATTATTATTATTATTATTGTTTTGTTGTTGTTGTTGTTGTTTTATTTTTATTAACATCATAATGATAATATTATATTTTATTTTTACTTTGTAATTTTTTCTTATTATTTTTTTATCATTTTATTCGTATTTTTATTATTATTATTATTTTATTACATTATTTTTATTATTATTATTTATTATTATTTTTATTATTATATTTTATTATTACTATTTTATTATTATTATTGTTATTTTATCATCATCATCATCATGATATGATCTTTATCTTTTCATTATTATCATTTTTAACATGATTATTTTTTCCCTTTACATATTATTATTATTTTATTATTTTTATTATTATTATTTTATTACTATTAGTATAATATTATTGTTTTTAGGGTTATTATTATCATTAACATTACCATCATTATTATTATTATTTTAGTGTGTAGTTGTTGTTATTTTTTATTATTATTATTATTTTTATCTTTATTAATATTTTTAATGTTATCATTATCATTATTATCATTATCCTCATCATCACTGTTATCAGCATCAATCTTTTTATAAACATTTTTTACCATCCTATTATACTTCATTATCATTAGCATGTTTTTATTGTTACCATAGTAACTTGGTTATCAGAGACATCATTATCATAACCTTTAAATTGAACTCCATTAAGAAGTAAATGATCTTTAACATCACCCATTAAACTACAATTTTTTTGGTCTGATACAGTGTTTTTAAAAAAACCTTTCTAACACGGTCTTTCTCCGCAGAAAAAAAAAACACACCACACACAACTCTCTTCATTTCTATTTTCTTTTTGTTTCTTTCTTTTTTTTTTTTCACCTTTTGCCCCAACTTTCTTTCCCCCTTTTTTTTGTCTGTGTTTTAGACTGATTAAGGTCGCGAGAGAGGCGGCTTGGAGGAGCAAGAAACGTGTTTTTTGGGGGAAATTTTTGACCCATTTTTTGTACCGTTTCCCGGGGGCTCGTATTAAATTCTTCCCCGTCCCTTTCGGCATATCACGCTCGCCCAAAACCTCAATTTTGGGTCCTTTTTCGCGTGAATGTTTAAACCTCCTGGGATTCTGTGTTTGTCTATTTGTTTCTTGTTCTTTGGGCTAAATTGGCTTTATAATATTTTTTATCTTACAAAAAAAAAAGAAAAAAAAAAAACCACATCAAAAATTTTCATAGATAAATAAAAGATGATAAAAAAAAAAATAAGACGAACCACATAGAGATAAGATAGAAAAAACTAAAATAGAGAAGGAAAAAAAAACCAGTAAGAAAAAGGGAAGGGGGGAGAAGGGAAAACAGAGGCAGGAAAATAAGGCACTTTACTCCCCGGCCTGAAAATAACGCCGTTTTTTTGTTTTTTGTTTGGTGAAACGAGCCCAGCCCTTTTAAAACAGGCACCAAAATTAAGTTTTCCCCCAAAAACAGACATAATTTTATGACTTTTCATGCAAGTAGTACGGGTTTTTCTTTTCATGAATATCGGCGAAAGGGCAAGAATTATTGCAAACGAGCCGAGGGGAAGATGCACAATTGCAAAGGGAATAACCTTACCCCCCCCTCGGCCCTTCCCCTTCCTAGCGGAGGTCAAAGGTCAGGGCGCCGGAGGAGAAATTTTACCTTCGTGGCTCTAAAGGACGCTTGTTTCTCTTTTGCCGCTGCTCCCCGCGGGAAAAAAGGTCGATGCCTTTCAGACCCGAGAAAAATCCGCTCAAGAAAACCTTTTGATGTACTGGAAGCTGCCGGAGAGTTAAGATATAAATACGCGAGTCTGTGAGCGAAAAGGGTTGAAGCAACAGAATAACCAGTGGTGAATACACACACACGCGCGTGCACACACACACACCACACACACACACACACACACACACACACACAAAAACACACACACACACACCAAAAAATATATATATATATATATATATATATATATATAATATATACATATATAATATATATTATATATATTATTAATATATAAATATATATATATATAAAAAAAAATTTTAAAAATAAAATTTTATAAAATAAAAAAAAAAATAAAAATAAATAATTTATTTTATTTTTATTAAAATAAAAAAAAAAAAAAAAAAAAAAAAAAAAAATATATATATATATATATATATATATATAATTTTTTTTTTTTTTTTTTTTTTTTTTTTTTTTTTTTTTTTTTTTTTTTTTTTTTTTTTTTTTTTTTTTTTTTTATAAAATAATTTTATTTTAAATTAAATATATTAAAAATTTTATTTTTAAATTTAAATTTTAAAAAATTTATTATTTTGTTTTTTTTTTGTGTTTGGGGGTTTTTTTTGGTGGGTGTGGGAGGGTGGGGACAAGGAGGGCCCCAGACCCCCCACAGACCCGGAAAAAGACCCCGGCAGCTTAGACTCATTTAATTTTCTTGGGGATCCCCCGGATTTTTTT
>NW_023647130.1:0-7369 GCF_015228065.2 Penaeus monodon
TTATTCTCACTTTTATCATCATTATTGTTATGATTATACAATTCTAGTAATTATTATCATTATTACCTAATAATTGCGCGAAATCACCAAGAAATCGAAAAAACGTCCTTTTGGGTATACTCTCAAAAGGCTATATTTCGCTGATTTTGCCGCTTTTTCGACTTTTTGGGAATGTTTTTCTTTTACCTTTTTTATATTATATATGGACACAATTCCTGTTATTATCATCATCATTATCAAGATTATCATCATTATTATCGTTATCATCATCATTATCATCATTATCATCATTATCATCATTATCATCATCATTATCATCATTATTGCAATTATTATCATCATTATTGCAATCATTGGGGAGTTTTATAGTATGATATTTTTGCAATAATACTAATAAACCAAAACCCAAAAATCAATAATATAGTAATAACAATAATCATAACATAATAACGATTTTCTAATAATTATTTATATCATTATCTTAATTAGTATCGTTTTATTACTGTAATTATTACTGTTATAAAATTATTTTTGCAATCAATACTACCAGTACAAATAATAATAGATAATATAAAATAATAATACTAATACAATAGTATAACCACTTAGCTTATTATTATTATTATTATACTTATTATTATATTGGTTATTATTATAGAGAAGTTAATAATATCTATTTTTTGGCAATAATACTAATAATTAAGATAATAGATAATAATACTGATAATATTACTACTAATAATATAATATAGAATAATATAATAAATAAGAATAATAATAATAATAATAATAATATTCAAATGTTATCAAATCTCTTATTCTCTCTTTTATCATCATTATTGTATGATTACTACAATTCTAGTACTTATTAACATTATACCCTAATAATTGCCGAAATCACCAAAGAAATCGAAAAAACGTCATGTTGGAGTAATACTCTCAAAAGGCTTACAATTTTCGCTAGATTTGCCGCTTTTTCGACTTTTGGGGAATGTTTTTCTTTTACTTTTTTATATTATTATGGACACAATTCCTGTTTTATCATCATCATTATCAAGATTATCATCATTATTATCGTTATCATCATCATTATCATCATTATCTCATTATCATCATCATTATCATCATTATTGCATTTATTATCATCATTATTGCAATTGTTTATCAGTTATTAATTGCAATCATTGGATTATACGTATATATTTTTGCAATAATACTAATAACCCCATCAATAATAAATAGTCAATAACAATAAACTAACAATAATAACGATTTTAGATAATTAATTATATCATTTATCTTAATTAGTATCGTTATTACTGTAATTATTACTGTTATAATAATTATTTTTTGCAATTTACTACCAGTACAAATTAATAATAATGATCATTAATTAACACTAATAATCTAATAAACAATATTATAACCACTATCATTATTATTATTATTATTTACTTATTATTATTATTGTTATTATTCAGTTATAATATATTTTTTGGCAATAATACTAAATAATTAAGATAATAGTAATAATACTGATAATAATAATAATATAATACTAATAATAATAATAATTAATATATAATATATAATATTTCAAATGTTATCAAAATTCTCTTTATTCTCACTTTTATCACATTATTGTTTATGATTATACAATTCTGGGTAATTATTATCATTATACCCTAATAATTGCCGATCCCAAAGAAATCGAAAAAACTTCTTTTGGAGTATACTCTCCAAAAAGGCTATATTTCGCTAGATTTTGCGCTTTGTTTCGACTTTTGGATGTTTTTCTTTTACCTTTTTTATATTATGTATGGCCCAATGCCTTGTTATTTATCATCATCTTATCAAGATATCCATCATTATTATCGTTATCATCATCATTATCATCATCATCATCATTATCATCTCATTATCATCTATTATTGCAATATTATCATCATTATTGCAATTGTTTTATCATTATTATTGCAATCATTGGAGTTATAGGATATATTTTTTGGCAATAATACTACTAACCACATCAATAATAATAGTAGATAACAATAATAATAACAATAATAACGTTTATAATAATTATTTATATCATTATCTTAATTAGTATCGTTATTACTGTAATTATTACTGTATAATAATTATTTTTGCAATTATACTACCAGTACAATTAATAATATGATAATCATAACAATAATAATACTAATAACAATATTATAACCACTAGCCTTATTATTATTATTATTATACTTATTTATTATTATTGTTATTATTACAGTTTATAATTTATATTTTTTGTCATTAATACTAATAATTAAGATTAATAGTAATAATAATGATAATTATAATAATATAAATAATAATAATATAATAATAATAAAATAATAATAAGAATAATAATATTTCACATGTTTCAAAATTCTCTTTATTCTCCCTTTATCATCATTATTGTTTGAATTAATAAAAAACATTCTATTAATTATTATCATTATTACCCTAATAATTCCCGAAATCACAAGAAAATCCGAAAAAACGTCATTTTGGGTTACTCTCAAGCTTATATTTCCTAGATTGTGCCGCTTTTTCGACTTTTGGAATGTTTTTTCTTTACCTTTTTTATATTATAATATGGACACAATTCCTGTTATTAATCATATCATTATCAAGATTTATCATCATTATTATCGTTTATCATCATCATTATCATCATTTATCATCATTATATCATCATATCATCATTATTTCCATTATTATCCTCATCATTGCAATTGTATCATTATTATGCAATCATTGGATTATCGTATATATTTTTTGCACTAATACTAATAAACACATAATAATAATAGTAATAACAATAATAATAACAATAAAACGATTTTATAATATTATTTATATCATTATCTTATTAGTATCGTTATTACTGTATTATTACTGTTTATAATAATTATTTTTGCAATTATACTACCAGTACAAATAATATATGCGAAAATAACAATAATATACTAATAAACAATATTATAACCACTAGCATTATTATTATTATTATTATACTTATTTTTTATTATTGTTATTATTACATGTTATAATATATTTTTTGCATTAATACTAATAATTAGATATAGTAATCTAATGATAATAATATAATAATATAATAGAATAATATAATAATAATAATAATATATTCAAATGTTATCACAATCTCTTTTTTCTCACTTTATCATCATTATTGTTTATGATTAATACATTCTAGTAATGTATTATCATTATTACACTAATAATTGCCGAAATCACCAAAGAACGAAAAAACGTCATTTTGGAGTATGACTTCTCAAAGGCTATATTTCGCTAGATTTTCCGCTTTTTTCGACTTTTGAATGTTTTTCTTTTAACTTTTTTATATTATATATGGACACAATTCTGTTATATCATCTCATTATCAAGATTATCATCATTTATTTCTTATCATCATATTTATCATCATATCCTCATTATCATCTCATTATCATCATTATTGCAATGATTATCATATTATTGCAATTGTTTTCATATTATTGCAATCATTGGAGTTATAGTATAATTTTTGCAATAATACTAATAACCACATCAATAATAATAGTATAACAATAATAATAAATGCATAAATAACGCTTTTATAGTAATTATTTAGCATTATTCTTATTCGTATCGTTATTACTGTAATTATTACTGTTATAATCCATTATTGTTTGCAAAAAAATTATACTACCCTACAAATAAAATAATGCTAATATAACATATACTCTAAAACCATATTATAACCACTAGCATTATTATTATTATTATTATTATACTTATTATTATTATTGTTTATTATACAGTATAATATATTTTTTGCAATAATACTATAATTAAGATCATATTAATAATATGATAATCAATAATAATCATAATAATAATAATAATAATAATAATAATAATACTAATAATAATAATAATAATAATAATATAATATTCAATGTTATCAAAATTCTCTTTATTCTCACTTTTAATCATCTTATTGTTATGATTAATACAATTCTGGTAAATTATTATCATTATTACTCCCCTAATAATTGCCGAAAATCACCAAGAAATCGAAAAAACGTCATTTTGGAGTATACTCCCACAGTCTATATTTCACTAGATTTTCGTGCTTTTTCACGGAACTTTTGGAATGTTTTTCTTTTACCTTTTTTAATATATATGACACAATTCCTGTTATTATCATCATCATTATCATATTATCTCATTATTATCGTTATCATCATCATTATCATCATTAGCACATTATCATCATCCTTATCCATCATTTTGCAATTATTAATCATCATTAATGCAATTGTTACATTATTATTGCAATCTTGGAATGATATATATATTTTTGCAAATAATACTAATACCACATCAATAATATAGTAATAACAATCCTAATAACAATAATAACGATTTTATATATTATTTATTCATATCTTAATTAGTATCGTTATTACTGGTAATTATTCCTATTATCATATTATTTTTTGCAATTTACTAAAGTTACAAATAATATAAGAATAATACCTAACAATAATAATACGAATACCATATTATAACACTAGGCATTATTATTATTATTATTATACTTATTATTATTCTTGTTATTATTACAGTTTATAATATCTTTTTTGGGCAATAATACTAATATTAAGATAATAGTAATAATAATGATAATAATAAAATAATAATAATATTCAATAATAATATAATAATAATAATAATCAATAATAATTATAAATAATATTCAAATGTTATCCAAAATTCTCTTTATTCTCACTTTATCATCATTATTGTTTGATTAATCATTCTAGTAATTATTATCATTATTACCCTAATATTGCCGAATCACCAAGAAATCGAAAAACGTCATTTTTGGAGTATACTCTCAAAAGCTATATTTTTCGCTAGATTTTGCCGCTTTTTCGACTTTGGGAATGTTTTTTCTTTTACCTTTTTATATATATATGGGACACAATTTCCTGTTATTATCAGCATCATATCAGATACATCATTATTATCGTTATCCCATCATCATTATCATCAGTATCATCATTATCATCATCATTATCATCATTTTGCATTATTATCATCATTATTGCAATTGTATCATTATTATTGCAATCGTTATTGGAGTTTAGTATATATTTTTGCAATAATACTAATACCACATCAAATAATACTAGTAAAATAACAATATAAATATAACAATAATAACGATTTTATAATATATTTATATCATTATCTAATTAGTATCGTTATTACTGTATTATTACTGTTAAATAATTCTTTTTTGCATCATACTAACAGTACAAATAATATAATGCATAATAATAACAATAATATACTATAACCATATTATAACCACTAGCATTTTATTATTTATTTTATACTTTCTTATTTGTATTGTTATTATTACAGTTTAATATATATTTTTGGCATAATACTAATAATTACGATAATAGTAATATAGATGATAATATATAATAATAATTAATAATAATAATATAATAATAATAATAATAATAATATACTAATAATAATAATAATAATAATACTAATATATATTTCAATGTTTCAAATTATCTTTATTTCTCTCTTTTATCATCATTATTGTTATGATTAATACAATTATATAATTATTATCATTGTTACCCTAATAATTGCCAAATCACCAAAGAAATCGAAAAAACGTCATTTGGAGTATACTCTCAAAAGGCTATATTTCGCTAGATTTTGCCCTTATTTGACATTTTGGAATTTATTTCTATTACTTTTTTATCATATTGACATATTCCTTTATTATTATCATCATTATTGCAATTGTGTTATCATTATTATATCATCATTGATTATATTATATATTTTGCAATAATACTATACCACATCAATAATATAGTAATATATGCAATAATGATAATATAAATTTTTAATAATTATAATATACATTATCTAATTATAATGTATTATTGAATATAATACTAATAAATATTATTTTGCAATATTATACATATAATAATAATATAATGATAATATATATATAATAATATAATAAAATATATTAAATATAAATTATATTATTATATTATATATTATTTTATTAATAATTTATAATTATAATATTCTAATAATAAAATAAATAATGAAATAATAAATATTATAATAATCTCATAAATATAATATCTAATTTATTTAATTAATAAATTTAATAATATATATTATATCATATATGCAAATTCCAATAATCTTATTCTCACTTTTATCATCATTATATGTTATTATACAATTTTAATTATTATCTTATTACCCTAATATTCATATAATAATATATGAAAAAGTTCATTATTGTGAATCTCAAAGTATATTTCCAGATTTTCATATTTACTATCGGGAATATTCATTATATCATTATATATATATAGATTATCAAATTATTTATTCATTATCTATTATAGATTTTCATCATTATTATGTTTATATATTCTTTATTCTCATATATAATAATCATAATGCAATTATTAATATCATTAATAAATTTTACATATTATTAATCATTGATTATATTTATTTTTTTGCATTATCTAATAAATATTTATTGTAATAACATAATAATAAAATAATATGAATTTATATACATATTATATATATATAATTATAATCATTATATACTTAATTATAATTATAATCATAATTTTAATTATAATTATAAAATTATATTAATTTATTTAACATAATAATTTTATAACAATAATTAAAATTATTATATTATTATATATTATAATATAATAATATTAATAAATTATATATATTTTTCAAAATCTAATATTAGATAATATTATCTATTGATAAATTTAATTTAATTTAATATAATTATTAATATATATAATACAATTCTTAGTAATATTATCATTATAACTATAATAATCACTTAAAAATCATTTTTTCTACTTTTATCATCATTATGTTTATTTAACATTCTGTAATTTATATTAATTAATTGCCTAAATATAAAGAAAATCGTCATTTGATATATCTCAAGATTATTCAGATTATTACGTTTATTCACTTTGAATATTATACTTTTAACATATATATATTATTAATTATTTATCATTATTAATTATCATTATTAATCAATATTATATATATAATATTTTTGCATATATATACCATCATAATAATATATCATAATAATATACAAATAAATATAATATAATTATTATTATTTATTAATTAATTATACTGTATTATACGTTAAATGATATTTTAATTAATTAGATAATAAATAAAAAATATAAAAAAAATTTTAAAAAAAAAT
>NW_023647131.1:0-2500 GCF_015228065.2 Penaeus monodon
TTTTTTCCTAAAAGGGGGGCCTTTTTTCATTCTTTTTTACTTTTTTTTTCTTTTTTTTAGGGGGTTGCTTGTTTGTTTTTA
This sequence comes from Penaeus monodon, assembly GCF_015228065.2. Classification (NCBI taxonomy): domain Eukaryota; kingdom Metazoa; phylum Arthropoda; class Malacostraca; order Decapoda; family Penaeidae; genus Penaeus; species Penaeus monodon. Next base: position 82 of record NW_023647131.1, read on the forward strand.
GTCTTATTCTGTTTTTGAAGGGGGGGGTTTTTGTTTCTTTTCCTGTTCTTTTTGTTGTTTTGGTTTTTTGTTGATTTTATTTGATTGTTGTTGATGTTTTCCGTTTGTTTTGTCTGCTTGTTTATTTTTCGTCTCCATTTTTCCGTCGCCATTTTGTTTTCAGGCTTGATTATCGTTCGTGTTTGTTGCCACTTTTTTTTTTTTTTGGGGGGGGGGAAATCTTGGTTATTTTCTTGCGTCACTATCCTCTCTTCCTCTTCGGTATATTCATCATGATTATTGCTTCTCAAGACGTCATCACAACCTTCTTTCACCATACAATCTAATCCTGTTTATCATCATCATTTTTTTTCACAATATTATTAAAATTTATTCCCCACCTCTTATCTCGATAGCCCCGCCCCCCCCCCCTTTAAATCCCATATATAACTACCATTCGCCATCATCGCCCCCTCACCCTCACCCCCACTTCCCACGGCCTTTACCCTCCCCCATCCCTCCCACCCGCACCATACCCTCCCTCTTCCTGTAAATCTTCCTCACTCCCTTCCCCTCCCTCTCCCGCACCATATCCTCACCTACCCCCACCCCCTCCCTTCTTCCTATTCCTCTCCCTCACTTCCCACTCCCTTCTCCCACTCCCTTCTCCCACTCCCTTCTCCCACTCCCTTCTCCCACTCCCTTCTCCCACTCCCTTCTCCTTCCTACAACTCACCCTCACTCTTCACTCCCCTACCCTCCCTCTCCCTCACCATATCCTCACCTATCCCCCTCCCCTTCTTCCTATTCTTCTCCCCAACTCCCCACCCTTCTCCCTCACGTCATCTCTCCCTCACCATATCCTCACCTATCCCCCTCCCCTTCTTCCTATTCCTCTCCCCCACTCCCCACCCCTCTCCCTCCCTCCGTCTCGCCCTCACCATACCCCCCTCCCCCTCACACCATACTCTCCCGGCGTCACTATACTTCACCATCCTTAAGCAATGGCGTCGGATAATCACCTTTCTGCTTAATTGCAATTCCTCGCCGTTTATTGCCACGTCACTTAATTGCTCGTAAAGATGGCAAAATCCTCGTCCTCTCCCTCCTCCCCCTCCTCCCCCCTCCCCTACCTCCCTTTCCTTTCCTTTCTTCGCCTTCCTCTGGTTCTTGTTTCTTTTAGTTTGCTTTTTTTCTCTCTCTCTCTTCTTTCTTCTTTCTCTCTCTCTCTCTCTCTCTCTCTCTCTCTCTCTCTCTCTCTCTCTCTCTCTCTCTCTCTCTCTCTCTCTCTCTCTCTCTCTCTCTCTCTCTCTCTCTCTCTCTCTTGTCTTCTTTTCTTTTCTTTCTTTTTATATTGTTTTCTTCGTCTTCTTCCATTCCCTTTTTTAACTTCTTCTCTTCTTCCTATATCCATATTTTTGATTTGCTCCTTCTTTCCTTTTTATCTGTCTTTTGTGTTTCTCTCTCTTCATATAATTTGATTTGCTATTTCATCATTTACTCTCTTCCTCTTCCTCCTCTTTCTTCTGTCTTATTTTCTTTCATCATCCCATTCTCTTTCTCTTCTTTGATTTTCTCTCCTTCTCCTCCTTTCATTTGCTATTTCTTCTACTTCCTCTTCTATATCTTTCCTCTTCCTCCTCTTCCTCTTCGTCCTTCCTTCCCTCCCTCTCTTCTTCCTTCTTCTCAATTTCTTCAAATATTTTTTTTATTAGCTTTATTACTTTTTATTTATTTATTTGTTATTTTGCATTTATTTATTTTCTATTTTCTCTACGTCTTTTTACTCTCTACTCTTTTCATTTTTTTCTTCTTTTCATACAATCTTCCTATTCCTCTTTCTTCTCATTCCAAAGGGATTTCGTTTCTTTACTCTATCTCTATTCTTTTCTTTCATTCCTCTGTGTCATCTCCTGTTTTTTCTCTTTCTTCTTCGCCTCTTGTTTTCTTGTGTGTCTTCCTCCTCTTCTTCTTCGTTATTGCCTTCCTCTTTATTTTATCCTTATTATTGTTTTTAGTCAGATTCATCTTATTACTAATATAATTTTATTGCCATTGTCATTATTATCGTAATTATCATTATTGTCAATACTAATGTTATTATTATTATCACTCTCCTTTCTCTTCTTGCATCTGTGGGTGTATGTTTGTGAGTATGTGCGTATGTGTGTGTAAATAAACATACACACATAAATGTGTAGTGTGTGTGTGTGTGTGTGTGTGTGTGGTGTGTGTGTGTGTGTGTTTATTATATTTTATATATATATTTAAAATTTTATGATTATATATATATATATATATTATAAATTATATATATATAATATATATATAAAATTATATATATATATATAAAAATATTATATATATATTTTATATATATATATATTATATATATATATATATATAATTTTTATATATATATATATATTATATATAATAA
>NW_023647132.1:0-7368 GCF_015228065.2 Penaeus monodon
TTTGACCTAGCCAAGGCCCTGTCCCCTGGACCCCATGTAATATTACCAAGCAGGGGTCTGTCCCCTGTATGACCCTCCAGGGTAAAACACTACCTTTATATAGCAAACCAACAGTTCTAACCATAGATGGAGCGAAGTTTAGTGTTTCGCTATATAAAGGTATATGGTTTTACCCTGGGGGTCCAGGGGACGTAGCCCCCTGGCTAGGCGTATATATTACCATGGGGTCCAGGGGACAGGGCCCTCTGGCTAGGTGCTTATATTACCATTGGGGTCCAGGGAATATATTGAACGTAGTGTATAAAGCTCACAGGGTTCAGGTTAGGTTGGTTTATTGGTTAGGACACATTGTATGATTACCACAGGGGATCTGGATTACCTTGTATCTTCCTGATCTACTGATCCCCTGCTATCAGACTTATCAAATCACATCAAGCTTGTCGGCTGATAATAATCAGATTCATTCTCATGCACACAAGAACAAACCTAATGATATAAATATTGTCTGGGAAGACCTGATTGTCATAGACGAAAAATGAACCCACTCTGTTACTGGCACACTTTTCTGTTTCCTTTTTTTTTTTTTTTTTTTTTTTTTTTTTTTCCTACCATTTGTAAATGTGGTTAATTGTTACCACGAGCAATGCTCCCTCCAGAGACAATATCCCCAAAATCAGATTTTTTATATATTTCCTCTACCCAACAACACATGGGAATCAAGGGTTTGAAGGGGAGGGGATATAGATGGCACTGGATGTTAACCCATTTTCTGACAGGTAGTATTCATAGAGGCCCAGGCCTCGCTGCCGGGGGCTTATATCGTCGCCCGATCATGTGCAACCACTCATGCCAAATACCAGCATCCCATGCCGTTTCTTCATATACTACGGAGATATGTTTGTATTTTCAGTTTTCATTATTTTCTAAAGTCTCTACTTGCCATACTTCCTGATAATCGAGACTAAAGGATACTTTTGTTGTTATATACTCCATAGTTTGATCATTATTCGGTCTATAGTCCGAATAAAATAAGCAGTGTGTGGCATCATGGAGTTGAAATCGTCGGTTTTGGTGTGTGTGTGTGTGTGTGTGTGTGTGTGTGTGTGTGTGTGTGTGTGTGTGTGTGTGTGTGTGTGTGTGTGTGTGTGTTGTGTGGTGTGTGTGTGTGTGTTTTTTTTTTTTTTTTTTTTTTTTTTTGTTTTTTTTTTGCATAGTAAAATGAGAGTGTTAAAACCGACTTAATCACACTTTCAGTGGCAGAAAAATAATCTTTTGCCGTGATTGTAACAAAAAAAAAACTCATGGCATGTTCATAGATACACCATGGCATGTGCGTACATGCCCCCAACTGAAGGGTATTTTTGTTGTTATATAGACTCCATAGTTGATCATTATTCGGTCTATAGTCCCGAATAAAATAAGCAGTGTGTGGCCTCATGGAGTTGAAATTGTCGGTTTGTTTGCATTTTTTTTTGTTTGTTGCATGGTAAAAATGAGAGTGTTAAAACCGACTTAATCACACTTTCACTGGCAAAAAAATAATCTTTTGCCGTGATTGTAACAAAAAAAAAAACTCATGGCATGTCCATGCATACTCTATGGCATGTGCGTACGTGCCCCCGGCAGATGGTCCCGCCATGCCATGGCATGTGCGTACATGCCACCCGTCGGCAATGGTTTAATGTGATTTGATAAGTCCCGATAGCAAGGGAGGGGATAAAGTAGATCAGGGAAATTATGGGGTAAAACAGCTGAAATAAAACAGAACAGAAATGTGTAAAACAAGCAAAAAAAACACTTAAATTGATAATGAAACCTTACGGACATCTTCGCCATCTTTGAAAATATGCGGACAGGCACACCTACTTTCAAAAAAACTCTCAGGAATCAAACCCATCATTCAGTAAAAAATCTACATGATTTCACATAATCTACATACCCTTGTGATAATCATACATATGTCCTAACCAATCCCTGTGGGATTTATATATTACAATCTATAGATTCCCTAGCCAGGGGCTCTGCCCTCTGGCCCTGTGGTAATATATACACCTAGCCAGGGGCTCAAATATCAGGCTGTGATAGATCCTACTGTCTATTTTTCTGAATATCCACTATGGCTTTAAAAATGACCTGGATTCAATGCAACACCCAAAAATTTCTCCCTGGTGTTCTCAACAAATGGCACACATGGCCTGTCAAATCTTCCAGTGGCAAAACACACATATGCACAAGGTTATTATACAGAATAGCATAAATAATTATCAAAACACCCAAAAGTATAATAAAACTAAAAGAATGCATTACATACAAGAATTCAGATAAACAGATGTTGATAATTACAAAATGATCCTTTTCACAAGCGAGTAGCAATACATGGACAACTTGATAGATCACAGTAATGAGTTACGTGTTACAGTGTTTTTTGGTCCTCGCAAGCTAAACATGGATGGACTTAAAAAATGATGGGTCGACCTTCTCTCTTCTCTGTCCTTTATCTCCCTTATTTTTGATTTGTGCAACTTTTGCAATGAAAAGTGGCTTAGTTTTTTGTGAAGGTAACCACTCCATACATCTTTTTAACTTTAATCCTGGTTGTCATTCATGGAAGTTTTCCAGAAAATGTATAAATTGGAGCTATAGAAAATGAGACATTAAGGCCTCTGGCTGTGTGAGGGTGTTGCGGCGTTAGTCTCCGTGACATGCAGAGTCTATTTTCATCATTTCCCGTAAATATGAGGCTGCTGCAGATGTACTGTATTGCTTCCTACTCTATTTTTTATGTTCTACAGATGGCAGTGTCTATTTTCCTTTATCTCTGTGCATCGCTCTTGGTCTATTAACAGTAAATGCTATCAATCAATAAAATGACATTACTGTTTGATTAACAATTAGCAAAGCTACATGTATAAATTTGACAGGATCATCAGGAAACTGTAAAATGCATTTTCTTTATTCAACAGTTGCTTTTGTTCAATTATTTCATGCATTTATAATGTGCATCAATCAGCAAAAAGTAATCCGGGATTTAATCTCAGATTCCATGAACCTACATGAGGAATTCAAGAGAAAGTTATGTTGCCAAACATTAAAAGGAACACAAGAAATTGATGGAAAAGGACTTGGCTGCAATGCTGGCCGAGCAGGAGAGAGGCCTCGGAAGCCCTTGCAGCCCTGCCAGGCGCCCACCTGCTCCTTGCAGCGCGCCCTCAGCGGGGCCAGCTGCTCCTCCACCGCGGGGTCCATGGCCAGCACAGCCGACTGCAGCTGCACCTTCCTCCTGGCCGCGTGCTTCTTCGATCCCCAGACAGGATTCCGCTCCCTTTTTCAAGGGACAGAAGGTGGCGACCGACCTGACGTAATTTGAGGTGACTATCGACGGCGAGCCGTGTTGCACTACGCTACACACTACGGCACGAGGGCCCGAAGCGGGTTCATGTGCCTGGAGGGTCGGCCGTAAACACGGACGCTGATGTGGAGTCCCGGCCGCGCCGCTGATTGGCTGGCGCCGAATTCGCCTGTTCTTCGTGTTCTGGCTTATTTATTGTTTCTATTTCCATATTTTTGGAGATCTCACATTTGTTTTTGGTGATATGTCTGAATAAGAAGAAATATACTAAATTGCCGGAAATGAATATCGAAAGTATATGACAGTCATCCGGAATGTGACTTTCAAATGTTTAAAAACGAAATTTCTCTCAAGTTCTTACATAACACAAAATATGTCATTTTTATAGCTTATATTTTTAACGTAAGTGAGTTTACACAATTCATCGTAATAATACTGCAATTAACGACTGCATACCTAGTCAACCAGCAGATTCGAACGAGTTCACGTCGACCAATAGCAGTGGAGTATCATTCTCGGTGTGACGTTTGGATGATGAAAATTCCGGTCATTGCAAATGTTACACACTGGCCTCGGCTTATCGTTACAGAGAGTGCCGGAATACCTCTTTCACTTTCCAACGCTTAAAGGAAAAAATACATTCATATATTCATTGGTATAGTTGAAAGAAGAGTAGAAGACAGTTGTTGCAAATGGCAGCCAATATATTAAGTTTCTTATATATATAGATATATATATATTATATAAGTATATATATATATATATAGTATATATTATATATATATATATATATATATATATATATATATTTTTTTTTTTTTTTTTTTTTTTTTTTTTTTTTTTTTTGCGAAACTCGCAAAATTAAGTATATGATCTTCCTACGAGATCCTATCATTAATTTTAACCAGTTATATAATATGAAATAACTTCACATGTCACTCACCCACTCACTCATTCACACAAACACTAAGACATATACACACCATCGACATACACAAACACAGATATAACACGCATATGTGTGTGGTGTGTGTGTGTATGTTGTGGTGTGTGTGTGTGTGTGTGTGTGGTGTGTTGTGTGTTGTGTGTGTGTGTGTGTGTGTGTGTGTGTGTGTGTGTGGTGTGTGTGAGTTTCTGGAGAAGGTCGAATCACCCCTTAATGTCATTGCTCCCGCGCCCTCTCTAACCCAGAGTGGTAATGCCTGTCTAGGATCCTGTTGCCTTGTAGGGTGAGCCACTTTAAGCAAAGACTATAACATGTACAACTCTGAATCAAACCCCCAGTCATGGGTGAATTGTATTCTGGGATGGCCACTGTTCTCATAGTGGGCTCTCCAACAGCACCGCTGTTTTCAGCAGGGCGGTCCCTCTGACACTTCAGCTGATTCCGGCCACCCTCTGCCGGTCGTCATGACTGTGTCTCGCCATCGTACCAGCGCGGGAGGTCATGATGGTGACGCAGAGGATTTGTGGCACTCTCGCTGTCACTTTGATGCTATTATTATGCAAGTCTCTCTCCTTTTCCATCATCTCATCTACATCATCACCCAATCCGATCAGAAAGTCCTGCGGCGACAGATGGGATTGTGATGGGGCAGGCCTTGGATAGAGCCAGTAGCCTCCGTTCTGCCCACAACACGCATGGCAGCGATGTGATGGTTGTCTCGGGCCTAGAAAGGGTGACTCATACGTCGCCTGCTTCACACTTAATCATGGATTGGGAGCCGTGCAAGTCAGAACATCCCTCTAAGCTGTCGCAACAAGGAAGTCTTGCAAAATTACAAATTTTCTGGAAGTTATGCACCATGACTAGGCGCACCATCGCTGCAGCTGAGTTAAGGCGTTATAATGAAGGCTACAACTTCTACTGGAAAGGGCTTCCCAAAGAGATCATTGGGATCCATGTTGTAGGGCTTGCTATCAAGTCTTCCCTCCTCTGCTAGCTCCCCTGAGAAACTAGAGTTAGTGAGCGGCTCATGACTTTACATATACGATACGACTAAGTCATATTACTGGATGATTTTAAAGCAAGGATTGGCTCAAATTACATCTTATGGAACGCGCGTGATTGGTAGATACACGGTGGATCTACTAACTCCCATGGTTTACGACTCCTTATTCTATGTACAGTCCACAACCTCGTCATTACTAATACAGTTTTCCAGCTTCCTAACAAGTACAAGCCAACATGAATGCACCCTCAGTCTAATCACTGGCGCCTCATTGACTATATTATAGTCAGATGTGGGGACCTACAGGATGTCACCTTCACTAGAGTCCAATGAGGTACCAAGTGCTGGACCGCCACTTGGTCCGTTCTGTCCTTCAACATGCCGCCAACCTAAAGCAGATCAGCTGCGACGCTCTACGAGACCTAACCAAGCGCCAGAAGCTCTGTTGCCAGCTCTCCATTGCTCTGCCACATGGTGCTGCTCACTACACTGCTGAGCCTCCCACTCCCACCGACACATCCCCGCAGACGCCTGGGGCGGAATCCACGAACGTTCTCAGACAGGCAGAATTAAGACAGCGAAAGTGCCTCAGATTCTCAAAATCTTCTCGTCTGCTGAAATTTGCTTCAACTCTGTCTCAAAATGTAAGACAGGTCGAGGGAGCCCTAAGTCAATTCAGAATAGACTCAAACACTTTTCCGTGTATGGATCATATGCCTATATATGTAAATACGCATATATATGTATCTATATTAAGTGCGTGTGTTTGGCAGAAAAAAACACTCCCACAATATTAAGATTAACTGCTCGTCTTCCTCCACCCTGCGAGCTCGATTTGCGGAATGCCGATTACGAGAGATTGAAAACGAACGCCTTGTCGACTCCAACGACCTTCATGGCCTCTATAGTGTCATCTAAATCTATGCATGGGCCAGTAAGAAGCTCCACAGTCCCTGTCAGGTCTATCGATGCCACCACTCTCATCAAAGCCATCAAGGTATTTGGGCTCCACTGACCCCGAACTAGTAGAGCGCCTCTCTTCACGTCTCCCCCTCAATGACCTGGACGCCATCCCAGCTTTTTCCGAGGTCCACGGTGTTTTAAAAGACCTCCAAGCTGTCACCAACATGGTGATGCCAGAGACCCAATGTGACTTCCGCAAGCACAGAAGCACATGATCTTCGTTGCCAGATTTTTGCAGAAAAAGTGCAGGTATAACGAAACAGAGACTTCTATGCTGCTTTTGTTGCCCTTACTAAGTCCTATGATACAATCAAACGTACTAGCCTGTAGGCGCGAGAAGTTGCAATTGGTCGCCCGGAGGTTACTGCTGTGGATGGGCACCACAACGGGTAAGGACTAGGTTCAGCCGAGTCAGCACCAGCTGACACACGTGAGCGAGTCGGCATTAGTCGACACAGGCCGGGGTCCCCTCATGGCATAACCCGGGCGAGGCTAAGCTTCGCATATCGGACTTATTCTTATGTACTAACCTGTGGGCCATCCTGATTAAATGTGGTTTCCTCTCCTAAAGTTGTTAAGATCCTTCAGGAATTCCTCAGCGGTATGCTTGCTTGTGTTGTGGTCGGAAGCCTTGTTTTTGATCCATTTGAAGTCAAGGTTGGTGTGAAACAGGACTGTATCCTTACCCCAACCCTCTTCGACATCTACTGGCAGCATAGCACTCGTCTCTCGGTACAATTTTACACCTGAAAGATGGCGTTACCTTCCGGTATCGTCTCGACGGCAGCCTTTTCAATCTCCGGCGGGTAAAGGCCACCCCATGACCCGAGCAACATTTGCCTTGATCTGTAATATGCTGATGCTGCCGTCATCAACCATACAGCAGAGGGACTACAAAGGACAATCTCTAAGAAGACCGACAAATATACCACACTATCACTACTGTATGGACAAGGAAGGACTTCCTCGCACCCTTCCTCATGGTGAACTTGCTTCCGGTCAACGCTCTGTCATGGACAGAAGAAGCGCTTTAAAAAACATTTGAAAGTGACCCTGAGTGGTGCAATGACTCCCCAAACACCCGGACCTGCTGCGGATCGGGGT
>NW_023647134.1:0-7366 GCF_015228065.2 Penaeus monodon
AGGAGAGAGAGGGCAGAGAGGGGAAGGGGAAGAGGAAAAGGGGAAGAAAAAAGGGAAAAAGGGGAAGAGGCAAAAAGGAGGGGAAGAGGGGAGGGGGCAGAAAAAACGAAGAAGGGGGCGAGAGAGGGGAAGGGGAAAAAGGGGAGAGAGAGAGAAGGCAGGAGAGAGAGAGGCAAGAAGAGAGAGAGGCAGAGAGAGAGAGAGAGAGAGAGAGAGGCAGAGAGAGAGAGAGGCAGAGAGAGAGAGAGGCAGAGAGAAGAGAGAGGCAGAGAGAGAGAGAGGCAGAGAGAGAGAGAGGCAGAGAGAGAGAGAGGCAGAGAGAGAGAGAGGCAGAGAGAGAGAGAGGAGACAATGGAATATGAAAAAGGCAATTATAAGCCTATTTTTATCTCTTCTTCTGAATATATTATGGACAGGAAGACAATAGATAGATAGATAGATAGATAGATAGATAGATAGATAGATAGATAGATAGATAGATAGATAGATAGATGGAGAGATGGATGGATGATAGATAGATAGATAGAGATAGATAGATAGATAGATGGAGAGATGGATGGATGAATAGATAGATAGATAGATAGATGGAAAGATGGATAGATGGAAAGATGGAAAGATGGAAAGATGGACAAATAGACAAATAGATAGATAGACAAATAGATAGATAGATAGATAGATAGATAGATAGATAGATAGATAGATAGATAGATAGATAGATAGATAGGAACAGAAAAAAAAGAGAGGCAGGTGAACGGATAAGCATCACAGAAATTCCCTAGTTGGCAACTCCGACCGACAGGCATTCTTAAAAGACAAGACACATTCCCTTTTCCTTAATAATAATTCGACTCCAGGACAGCCGTAGGATCCCGTAGGAACCCCATAGAACCCCCATAGAACCCCCATGGAACCCCCGTATATAACGACCGACCTGTTTTAAGGGTTCCTTTTATGGTCGGCGCGGTTGCCAACGCGTTTTTTTTTCTCTCGTGTTTGGTAATTTCGTGTCCTTTTTTGGTCGTTTTAAACTCTCGATTTCGTTCGTAAATGATCTTATTTGTTTTTTCATATTATTCCTCGCGGGTTTTCGATAATTTTTCCCGAAATTGAGCCGCAAATCGACAAAATATCGGGTCATTTCGAGGAAAAATTGAGCGGTTACGCGCATAAAATTTCGCGACAATTTCACCGCCGTCTGGAATGGATTCAGAAAACGTCGTTTTATGCGATAAGATTGTAATAAAATCTATGGACTTAACTGGCTTTCCATTAGTTAAATTACTCAATAATATTTTTTATTTTTATTTTTTTGTTATGTGCTTTCTCCTTTTATTTATCGTATTTTTTTTATTTATATTTATATATTTTTTTTGTTATGTGCTTTCTTCTTTTATTTAACGTTTTTTTAAATTATTATTCGATTTCTTTCTCCCTCTGATTTTCTTTTTTCTATTTCTCTATCTCTTTCTTTCTTTCTATTCCCCTCTCTCTCTTTCTATTTCTATTTTTCTCTCTTTCTATTTCTCTCTCTCTCTCTATTTTCTCTCTCTCTCTCTCTCTCTCTCTCTCACTCCCTCATATATATATATATATAAATATATAAATGTATATGTATATATGTAAATGTATATATATGTAAATATATGTAAATGTATATATGTAAATATATATGTATATATGTATATATAATTATATATATATATATATATATATATATATATGTAAAATATATATATATATGTAAAATATATATATATATGTAAATATATATATATATAATGTAAATTATATATATATATATATATATGTAAATATATATAAAGATATGTAAATATATATAATTATATATATATATATATATAATATATATGTAAATATATATATATAATATATGTAAATATATATAATATATATGTAAAATATATATATGATAATAATATATATATATATATATTGTAAATATATATATATATAGTAAATATATATATATATAATGTAAATTATATGTATATATATAATGTAAATATATATATATATGTAAATATATATATATATATATATATATATATATATATATATATATATATATATATATATAAATATATGTAGAGAAAGAGAGAGAAAGAAAGGGAAGGTGAGAGAGATAGAGAGAGAAAGGGAAGGTGAGAGAGATAGAGAGAGCAAGAGAGAAAGAGAGAAAGAGAGAAAGAGAGAGAGAGAGAAAGAGAGAAAGAGAGAGAGAGAGAAAGAGAGAAAGAGAGAGAGAGCAAGAGAGAGAGAGATATATATTGTGACAAAAAATATATATTTTAAAAACCTTTCTTTATTATTTACGTCTCTCATCCTCATCGCTCTTAATTTCACGCCTTCCCTTTTATAAACAGACATAAATCAAGTTATTAAAAGTTTTAAGGAAAAAAAAGATAGAGAGAGAGAAAGTTAAAAAAAACGAAAAAAAAAAAAAAGTTGAGGGAAGTCATTGCTCAGGAATTCGAACGCGCGCTGCGTCCGAATCCTTGGAAGTGTTAATTTTTGTGAATTATTTATTTATTTATTATTATTATTATTATTATTATTATTATTATTATTATTATTATTATTATTATTATTATTACTATTATTACTATTATCATTGTTACTATTATTATTATTATTATCATTATTATTATCATTATTATTATTATTATTATTATTATTATTATTATTATTATTATTATTACTTTGTGTTCGTGTTTTATGTACGTAATATTTGTGTAAGTGTTTTTCATGTACGTAAAATCTGTGTGTCTGTACGTGTGTGTGTGTGTGTGTGCGCGCGCGTGTGTGTACGTGTGTGTATTTATCTATACTTAAATGTGTACTTAGATGTACACTTAAAGAAAATTAACAAATGTCAATCACATAAAATTATCTGTGTACACACACACACACACGCACACACGCGCGCACACACGTACACACACACACACGTACATACTCGTACATACAAGTACATATACACGTACATATACACGTACACACGTACACACACGTACACACACACACGCACACACGCACACACCGAACAAACAAACAAACAAACAAACAAACACACCATGTACAACACCAAAAAAAAAAAAAAAAAAGGGAAACAACCAAAAAAACACTAACACCTGCAACAAACACACATACCACATACAACATGCACAAACACACACACACGACACACAGCACATACACATGCACATCACACACACACCACACACACAACACACACACACACACACACACACACACCACACCCACACACACACACACACAACACATGCACACACACACACAACACACACACACACACACCACACACACCCACACACACACACACACATGTACAGACACAACACACATTTTATCAGACCACCATGTACAGACTCAACGGCATGTACACACACCATGTAGCACACACACATGTTACACACACATACATGTACACACACACATGTACACATGACACACATGTCCAGACACACACGACACTCACACCACACACCACACACACACACCACACAACACACACACACACATGTACACACACACATGTCACACACACATGTACAACACACAGACACACAGACACGACAACATGTACACACATGTACATTGCAACACACACACACACACATACACACACACAATGTACACAGACACATGCACGCACATGTACACACACATGTACACACACACACAGGCACACACAGAACACACTACACACGTACAACACACACACTACATCCCACCACGGTAAACATCTCACACGACACACACATGTACCCACCATCCTTACAACATACACATATCCACATCCACATGTAACACACATTGGTACACACCACATCACATTGTACATCACACATACACACACACATGTCATACACACACATCATGTACCACACACCACACACACTGCACACACAACCAGCAGACACACACGGTCCGACACACACAACACACACACAACACACACACACACACCATCACACACTACACACCACACACACACACACCACACCACAACGTACACACACACAACGTACACACACACACACACACACATGTCTACACCACACACACATGTACACACACACACACCACATGTACACACACCACATGTAACACACCCATGGGCACACACACACGTACACACACACGTACACACACACACACGTACACACACACTCGTACACACACACACTCGTACACACACTCGTACACACACACTCGTACACACACACTCGTACACACACACACACGTACACACACACACACACACACACACACACTACACAGACACACACAACACCACACCACACACACACACCACATCACACACACACCACCAAACCACAAAACAGACGTACACACACACACACGTACACACACACACACAACGTACACACACACACCGTACCCACCACACACACACACACACTATCACACACACCACACACCACACACCACCGTTACACACACGTAACACACACACAATCCACACACACAGACACACACGTGCACTCACACACACACACACACTGCACACACACACACACACCACGACACACGAACACAACACACACACACCACACACACACACACACACACACCACACACACACACACACTGAATATACATATATATTTACAGTTATATATATATATAGAATGTATGTATATATGTTTTTATTATGTTTGTATACATATAGTATTTACTCATACCTTTTACAATAATACATATCATAGTAACATATTACATTTTACACAACATACATACTATACTACAGCCCACAAATGGACACACACAACACACCATCACCACACCAAACCACACACACACACCACACCACACACATATATTATAGTATAGATATATATATATATATATATAATATATATATATAATAAACTATACATATGCATATGGCATATAACATGTGGGGTTATATGTATAACATGATCCTACCCGTAAAAAGATAAAGAGAAAAAAAAAAAGTATATATATTGTAATACATGGATATAAATTTATATATGTATAATACAGAATGTCTATATAGGTAATATGTATTATTGATATAGATATGAGTGTATATACATATGTATATATATAGATCTAGATATATATATCTGTATATATGTATATATATATATGATTATATATACATATATATATATATATATAGGGCAGCGGTGGCCGAGTGGTTAGAGCATCGGACTCGGCCGGCACGTTGTTCCCTTGGGCAAGGAACTCACCTCGATTGCCCTTCCTAGCCGCGGGTTGGCAAAGCCAGCCCAGTCAGTCCGAGTCCCAGAACCAGGTAAATAGAGATGGTGACTTGAAATAAAAAACACCGGGCCAGAAAGGGCAACGGCAAAACCCCGCTCTAAGAATATCAGAGAAAATCGATGGAAATCCCATGATCGCCAACGTCCTTGTAGGACAGGGCACTTGGGGAGGGGGGGGGGGAATTATATATCTATATATAATCACACACCCATATGGCACATTATTGTATATATATTTATATAAGTATGTGTTGTAAATATTATGTTTAATGTATATGGTTTATATATATAATATGTATTATATACATATATATAAATACATACATATATGTATATATACATATATAATTTCATATATTATATATACACATGTTTTTACATATATACATATACATATATATGTATATTATTTATATATATTTTTATATATAATTTATATATATATATATATATATAATATATATATATATATAATATATATATATATATATATATATGTAATATAAATTGTATATATTGTGTATATGTATATATGATAGGTATATGTATAATGTATATGTAATTTGTATGTATATTAAGTATATAACATATACTATATATATATATATATATATAAATGTAAAATATATATGTTGGTATATTTACATATATGTGTATATATGTATATATATATAAATTGTAAATAGTATACATATGTATATCATACTAGTATTTATGTTCATATATATATATATTATATATGTATGTATATATATATACAAAAAAAAAAACAAAAAACATATGTCTATTTCTGTATATAAATATTATATCCATAAATTACATACCTAATCTATATATTGAGATTAGCTTATTATATATTATAGATATATATATAAGATATATATATAATATATCTATATATATATATTTATAAGATATATATATTATAATATTATATATATATATATATATATATATATTATATATTTATTAAAAATATATATATATTATATATATATATTCAAAATGGTGTATTTATGATATATAATAATATATATATTATATAAATAATATATATGATAAAATATAATTATTTTATTATGTATATTATAAGTTATATATATATGATTATAATATATTGTATAATAATATGTATATATATATATGTTAATATATGTTATATATATTGTATATAATTTTGTATATATTATTGTATATATATATGTATATTATTTGTATAAATATATATGTATATATTATTGTATTATATATATGTATATATTAGTATATTATATATGTATATATATGTATTTTAATTGTATAATTATGTATATAAATTAAAGTATATATATTTAATTATATATATACATATAAATTCATATAAATATACATACAATAATTTTACATATATTACATAATTTTACTATATTACATATATACATATATACAATATATATGATATATAAAATATATATATATAATATATATATAATTATAAATACATATAATTTTGTGTATATATAATTATATATATTTTATTATATTTAAAATTTTATATATATATATATAATATTTATATATATTTTATATACAACATATTAGTGGTTATATATAAAATATATATATAATTATTATATATATATGTGTTATATTATTATATATATATATATTAAAAATATATATCACATAAAATTTTTGCATGTTTTTGCTATATATGTATATAAAGCTATGTATATACTGTATATATTTTTGTAATTTATATGTTTGTATATATATACCAGACAAACATATGTGTACACAAAATGCATACATGCCCAAAAAAGTGCTGAATCCCCCCTTTTCTGCTTTTCCGCAGGAAACCCCACCCCCGGACGTGGGCAGTGTCAGCCAGCCTTGAAAACAAGAAGATTGAGCCTCGGGCCCAAGTTCGGTTTCCGGGGCTCGGTAATCATCGGGTCAGGGATTGTCAAGAACCCCCCCCCCACAGGCGGGGGCCCCAAAAATTTTCGGGGAAAAAAAATTTTTGGGGTTTTTTTTTTTTTTTGGAAAACAGGGTTTTTTTCCCCTTTTTT
>NW_023647135.1:0-7366 GCF_015228065.2 Penaeus monodon
TTATATATAGGATATATTAATAAAATCGTTTTAATCATGATAATAATGAGGATAAATGAGATAAGAGAATTTTTGATAACATTTGATGTTTATTAATTATCAATATTATCATTATTATTTTTATTTTATTATTATTATTATTTTTATTATTATTATTACTATCATAAAATAATAATAAATTATTATTATTATTATTGTTTATTATTATTATTATTATTATTATATCATTTTATTCATTATTTTTTTTTTTTTTTTTACTTTTTATTAGTATTATTGCCAAAACATATAATATAACTGAAATAATAACAATAATAATAAAAAATAAAAATAATTATAATAATAATGTTAATAGTCGTTATAATATCGTTTTGTTTATTATTATTGTTATTATTATCATTATTATTATTTTTAACTAGTAGTATTAATTGCAAAAATAATTATTATAACATAATAATTACTGTAATTACGATATTAATTAAATAATGAATAAAAAATTATTATAATATCGTTATTATTGTTATTATTTATTGTTATTTCTATTATTATTGTTGTTGTTATTAGTATATTTGCAAAATTATATATTATAAACTGCAATTATTGCAATGAATAATGATAATAATTGCAATAATGATGATAAGTTGCAATAATGAGGATAATTATGATAATGATGATGATAATGATAATATTGATGATAAATCATGATAATAATGATGATAATAAGAGGAATTGTCTCCATTTATAATTTAAAAAAATGTAAAAGAAAAATAATTCCCAAAAGTCGAAAAAGCGGCAAAATCTAGCGAAATATAGCCGTTTGAGAGTATACTCCAAAAATACGTTTTTTCGATTTCTCTGAGGATTTTGGCCAATGATTAGGGTAATAATGATAATAATTACCAAAACGTATTAATCATGAAATAATGAGGATAAAAACTGAGAATAAGAGAATTTGAAAAACATTTGATGATTATTAATATATCAATATTATCATTATTAGTATTATTATACTATTATTATTATTATGATTTTATATTATTAATTATTATTATTATTATTATTATTATTATTATTATTATCATTATTATATTATGTTATTATACTTTTTATTTAGTATTTAATTGCCAAAACCATATATTATAACTGTAATATAACAATAATAATAATAATAATATGTATAATAATAATGTTAATAGTCGTTTATAATGTCGTTATTAAATATTATTATTGTTATTATTATCATTATTTATTTTTATAGTAGTCTAATTGCAAAAATAATTATATAACAGTAATAATTACTGTAATTACGATATTAATTAAATAATGATATAAATAATTATTAGAAATCGTTATATTGTTGTTATTAGTTATTTCTATTATTATTGTTGTGTTATTAGTATAGGTGCACAATTATATATATAAACTGCAATATCAATTGATAATAATAATAATAATTGCAATAAGATTAATGATGATGATAATGATGATAATGAGGATGATAATTGATAATATGATGATAACATGATAATAATGATGATTATAAACAGTGAATTGTCTCCATTTATAATAAAAAAAGTAAAGAAAATAATTCCAAAAGTCGACAAAGCGGAAAATCTAGCGAAATATAGCCTTTTAGAGGTATATCCAAATGAGTTTTTCGATTTCTCTGAGATTTTTTGCAATATTACGGTAAAATGATAACAATTACCAAAATCGTATTAATCCTGCAATAATGAGGATTAAAAAGTGGAGAATAAAGAGAATTTTGATAACATTGATGATTATTAATATTATCAATATTATCATTATTATTATTTATTATAAATTCTTATCCTTATTATTATTATTATTATTATGTTATTACTATTATAAGAAAAATAATAATTATTAGTATTATTGGTTATTATTATTATTATTCATTATTATTATTATTTATTATTATTATCATTATTATTATTATTATTATATAACTTTTTTTATAGTAATATTGCAAAAACATATATATAAACTGTAATAATAACAATAATAATAATAATAAAAGTATAATAAATGTTAATAGTCGTTATCTACGTTATAATTAGTATTATTGTTATTACGAGCATATCATCAATTTTACTACGAGTATAATTGTAAAATTAATTATTATAACAGTAATAATTACTGTAATTTCACGAATATTAATTTAAACTAAATGATGCAATATAATTATTATAATATCGTTATTATTGGTATTATTATTGTATTTTATTTTATTGTTGTTGTTATTAGTAGAGTTGCCAAAAATTATATATTAAACTGCAATAATTGCAATTAATAATGCTAAATTGCATATAATGATGATAATAATTGCAATAATGAGATAATGATGATGATAAGGATGATGATAATGATAATATTGATGATAATCATGATAATAATGATGATAATACAGGAAATTGTCTCCATTTATAATTAAAAAAAAAGGTAAAAGAAACATATTTTTATTTTTCCAAAAGTCGAAAAAGCGGCAAAAATCTAGCGAAATATAGGCCTTTGAGAGTTACTCCAAAATGACGTTTTTCGATTACTCTGATGATTTTTGCAATTATTAGGGTAATATGATAATAATTGCCCAAAATCGTATTAATCATGACAATGATGGAGGATAAAAGTGAGAAAAAGAGAATTTTGCTAACAATTTGAGATTATCCCCACATATTATCAATATTACATTATTATTATTATCATTTACTATTATTATTATTATATCATAATATTATTATTATTACTATTATGATAATAATAATGATAATATATATTATTATTGTTATTTAATTATTATAGTATTATTATTATTATTATTATTATTTATATCATTATTATTATTATTAGTATTAATTATTATTATTACTTTTGTATTAGCATTATTGCCAAAACATATATTTATAACGTTAATAATAAAACAAATAATGATAATAATAATAAAGAAAATAATAATGTTAATAGTCGTTATAATTCGTATTAATATTATTATGTTATTATTATCATTATTATCATTTTTACAGGAGTATACTTGCAAAAATAATTATTATAACAGATAATTACTGTAATTACGATATAAGCTAAAAAATGAATAAAAATTCTTATAATATTTGTTATTATGTATTAATTATTGTTATTTCTATTATGATTTTTTGTTGTTATTAGTATAGTTACAAAATTATATATTATAACTGCAAAATTGCAAGAATAATGATAATAATTGCAATAATGATGATAATAATTGCAATAATGATGATAATGATGATGATAATGATAATATTGATGATAATCATGATAATAATGATGATAATAACAGGAATTGTCTCCATTTTTAATAAAAAAAAAAAAGGTAAAAGAAAATAATTCCCAAAAGTCGAAAAAGCGGCAAAATCTAGCGAAATATAGCCTTTTGAGAGTATACTCCAAAATGACGTTTTCGATTTCTCTGGTGATTTTGGCAATATTAGGGTAATAATGATAAATAATTACAAAAATCGTAGTATCATGACAATAATGAGGATAAAGTGAGAATAAAGAGAATTTTGATATTTGATAATTATGAATATTATCAATATTCATCATTATTATTATTATATTATTACTATTATTATTAGTATTATTATTTATTTTAATTATTATTACATATAATAATGATAATAATATAATAATTATTATTATTATTCTATTATTATTATAATAATTATTATTATTATTATTATTATTTTAATTATCATATTATTATTTTATCATATACTACTATTAACTTTTTTTATTAGGTATTATTGCCAAAACATCCTATTATAACTGTAATATAAAACATGATAATAAGAATAATAATAATCATAATAATAATGTTTAATAGTCGTTTTATAATATCGTCATTTAATATTAGTGATTATTATCATTATTCATCATTTTTACTAGTTAGTTATAATTGCAAAAATAATTATTATAACAGAATAATTACTGTAATTACGAATTAAATTAAAATAATGATATAAATAATATTATAATATCGTATTATTGTTATATTATGTTATTTCTATTATTATGTGGTTGTAAGTATAGTTGCAAAATTATATATTATAACGCAATAATGGCAATAATAATGAGAATATTGCAATAATGATGATAATAATTGCAATAATGAGATAATAATGATGTAATGATGATGATAATGATGGAGGATAATGATAATTGATGATAATCATGATAATAATGATGATAATAACAGGAATTGTCCTCCATTTATAATAAAAAAGTAAAGAAAATAATTCCCAAAGTCGAAAAAGCGGCAAAATCAGCGAAATATAGCATGAGAGTATACCCAAAAAAAAAAAAAAAAAAAAAAAAAAAAAAAAAAAAAAATGACGTTTTTTCGATTTCTCTGATGATTTTGGAATATTAGGGTAATAATGATAGTAATTACCAAAATCGTATTAATCATGACAATAATGAGGATAAAAGTGAGAATAAAGAGAATTTTGATAACATTTGATGATTATTAAATTATCCAATATTAGCATTATTAGTATTATTAGTACTATTTATCATTAGTATTATTTACTATTATTATTAGTATTATTATATTATTACTTTATAATAATAATATAATAATTATTATTTATTATTATTATATTATTATTATTATATATTACTATTATTATTATAATAATAATAATTATTTTTTTATTATTGTTACTTTTTTTTATTAGTATTATTGCCAAACATATATTATAACTGTAATAATAACAATAATAATAATAATAATAAGTAGAATAATAAGGTTAATAGTCGTTATTAATATCGTTATAATATTATTATGTTATCATATCATTATTATCATTTTACAGTAGTATAATTGCAAAAAAATAATCATATAAACAGTAATAATTACTGTAATACGATATTAATTAAAATAATGATATAAATAATTATTATAATAATTCGTATTATCTTTAGTATTATTTTATTCCATATTATTGTTGTTGTTATAGTATAGTGCAAAATTATTATATTATAAACTGCAATAATTGCAATAATAATAATAATAATTGCAATAATGATGATAAGTAATTGCAATAATGATGATATGATGATGATAATGATGATGATAATGAGAATATTATGATAAATCATGATAATAATGATGATAATAACAGGAATTGTCTCCATTTATAATAAAAAAGGTAAAAGAAAATAATTCCCAAAAGTCGAAAAAGCAGGCAAAATCTAGCGTTATTATTATCATTATTATCATTTTACTAGTAAATAATTAAAATAATTATTATAATATTATTTTTATATTATTATTTAATATTAATTGATGATTATAATATTGATTAAAATATCTATATTGTATAATTATTTATTTAATTTAAATTTAAAGATTTGTTATATATATGATAAAATTATATATATAATGGAATAATGCAATATATATAATAATTCAATAATGATAATATAATAAAAAATATGAAATTGATATAATAATAAGAAAAGAATAATGCTAATTATGTAAATTGCAAATATGCTTGAAGATATCAAATTTTTATTTATTATATTAAAAATAAAAATATAATTTCAAAAAAAAAAAGGGAAAATAGGAAATAAGCTTTGAGAGTTAGTAAAAATTTAATTTTTTGATTTTCTATATTTTGCAATTATTAGGGTAATTATAAATTTAAAATTATTAATTATTATTATAATGAAATATATATTATAATAAAATAAGAATTTTGTTTAAAATTGTTATTATTATTAATTATTATCAATATTATATTATTATTTATTATTATAATATTATTATTATATTATTATTATTATTATTATATTTATTATTATTAATATTATTATTATTTTTTTATTAGTATTATTATACTTATTATTATTAAAAATATAAAACATATATTATAATGTAATAATAAATTAATATAATTATAATATTAATTAATAATATATTGTTTTAATTTGTTTATAATATTTTATATCAAATTTAATATATTATTATCATTAATAATTTCTTCATAATAATTGAAAATAATATTTATAATAATTATTATAATACGATATAATTAATAATATTATAAATAATTATATTAGTATATAGTTCATAATTAGATTATATAATTTATTTCTAAATATTATATTTTTTATTAGTATATTCAAAATGATATATATATAATGATTAAGTATATAATAATTGATAATAATATATGATAATCATGATAATAATAAAAATGGATAATTGATGATAAGAATGGGTAAGAAAAATTCGAAAAAATAAATTTAATAATCTAATATATTATACAGATGTCTTTATTTTAATAAAAATTTAATAATAATTTCCAATATGTTATTACCAATATTAATGAGCAAAATAGATAAAATGAATGAGAATATATCCAATAATGAATTTTTTATTATTTATATTTTGAATTTTATAATATATAATTAAATATTATATTATTGAAATAATTATTTAAAGTAAATAAGAGTAATTTTATATTACATTTATATTAATAATAATTAAAATATTATATTTATTATTTATTTATATTTATTATTATTATTATTTTATTATTTATTATTATTATTATTATTATATTTTATTATTTTAATATTATATAATAATAATATTATATTATATATTATTTATTACTGTAATAATAAACAATAATAATAATTAATAAATGAATAATAATTTAATAGCGTTATATATTTATTAATATTATTATTGTTATTTATCATTATTATTTTTTAAGTAGTATAATTGCAAAAATAATTATTATAACAGTAATAATTTAGTAATTAAATTTATTAATTAAAATAATTATATAATATTATTATAATATGTTATTATTTTATATTATTATTTTATTTCTATTATTATTGTTTGTATTATTAAGTAATATATATTATTATAACTGCAATAATTAAATAATAATGATAATAATGCAATAATGATGAAATAATAAAAATAATATGATAATAATGATGATAATGATGATGATAATGATAATATTGATGATAATCAATATAATATGATAAATAACAGGAATTGTCTCCATTTATAATAAAAAAGGTAAAGAAAAAATCCCAAAGTCGAAAAAGCGGCAAAATCTAGCGAAATATAGCCTTTGAGGAGTATACTCCAAAATGAGTTTTTTCGATTTCTCTGATGATTTGGAATATTAGGTAATAATGAATAATAAACCAAAATCGTATAATTATGAATAATGGGATAAAAAATATTAAGAAATTTTGATAAATTTGATATTATATAAAAATTATATATTATCTATTATATTATATTATTATATATATTATATTTATTATATATTATTAT
>NW_023647136.1:0-7366 GCF_015228065.2 Penaeus monodon
CAGTCGTTTCATATTTTATCCTTCGGAATAGGAAAATTTGAAGGTAGTGGGTGTGTTTTGTGAAATCTAATATATTCGGACGAATCAACTTGACATGCTTTTTATGTCAATAAGCTTATGCAGAACTGCCTGTCCATCAACTTACCCGACAAGACAAAGCTATTCAATAGATTCAGTGGGTCGTTTTTATTTGCTCTGTGGGAAGTAGAAAAGCATTAGGAAATCAAGCTTTCTATAATCTCTTAAGACTTTTTTGTTCATTCAGTCAATAGATAAATCAGCTTCATAGAAACATAAATCGCTTATCAATATATATTCAATAGATGAATCAGATAATTAAAACAAGAGCAACAGACAAGAAATTTGCAAATTTTGTCAATTTTCGTGCATCACTCTGCCTGTGACATGGCTACTCTTATAAGCAAAACTCTTTTCCCCTTTTCTTATTTGGGAGGACATTGTACTTAGTTATGTAATCCCATAACCTCGGCTATTCAACAAGATATACTTTCCGTAATATTATGATATATAAATGTTATATATGTAAGTACTCACCTTAATGTGTACTTAATTCTTTCATGGTCGAAATGACTTTTTTCCTTAGCTGGTGCAATCTGAAATATGGATATAATATCTGACATATGAAAAAGATATATTTGTTATTTTCATTTATCCATAATTGTGTGTGTGCGTGTGCATGTGCTTGTGTATGTGTATGTGTGTTTAGATTCTACATGATATTTAATCATCCTTAACAGAAGGAACGACTACGAACACGGGTGAAGATGTACACGCATAAAGAGATTTACTAGAGCATGGTAAGCCATTCAGAAAATATTTGCCAGGGTGGGTTTCAAATTTATGTCTCAAAACAGTGTTAACGATTGGACAGTATTCGTGCTCTTATGTCTCTGAGACTGTATATAAGGGTTTGGTATGTACATGCATTCTATGGAAGTATCATTTTGAGAAGTGTAATTGAGATGTTTAGATATGTGTGTGTGTGTGTGCACAATTACCAAATCTGAAATTTTTAATTACTTTATCTGTTACATATCACTATCAGTATCAGCCTTATTTTTCCCCAGTAGGAAAAAATCCTCTCCTTATTGAGCTGTATCGTGTTGAGGGGGGGGGGGTAAATTTTGTCGGGACGCTATTAATATATACTTATAGCAAAGTTGAACCTATATAGCATTGTCCTTACTAAAAGCAACATGCAAGGCTACTCTTCACCGTCATTGCATTCTTCTTGAGCAGGTAATTCATGTTTAGTAGGAAAAACAAGCCGACATTTCTAGCGCCTACTGGTCAGGGTTTATGTTAGCAGGAGGGGAAGGGGAAATAATTTACTCGGGAAGCTACTAATTGCCTTACGACACGGTGAACCTATTCAGTATGGCCTTAAACCCACCGCATTGGGCATACTTCTGGAGTAAAATACACAAACACAAGATGTGCGTGGTGTTGTGTGTGTGTGTGTGTGTTGTTTGTTTTTGTGTGGTTTTGTTTTTGTGTGTGTGACTTCACACACAATTATTATATATTATATATTATATATATATATATATATATATATTTGTTTTTTTGTGTGTGTGTTGTGTGTGGGGTGTGTGTGTGTGGTAGGGTGTGTGGGTTTTATTATATATATATATAATATATATATATAAAATTTTTTTGGTGTGTGTGTGTGTGTGTGGTGGGGGTTGTGGTGTGTGTGGGTGTTGCGTGATAATGCATTTATAGTGGAATGTGTGTATTTGTAGTATGTGTGTTAATATGTAATTAACTTAAATGCTACTTATACACGTTTTGAAGTAGTGCATCGAGACAAAAACAGGTAAACATAACACCGAAAACCATCGTAACAAAAAGCAGTAACCTTTCGTACAGGAGCGAACAAACGGTAAAGTAATTAAAAACCCCTCATCATCATTTTGCCAACTCGAAATATGACAATTAAGCTTTTATTTTAAACCCCCATCCCAAGGGAAAGGCGGCGGTATTTGGTAGGGGGTGGGGTTAAACGGGGGAAAGGTAACCGAATAAAAAAAGGAGCTTTGTGTATTATTGTTCCTTTACTCCTGTTTTACAAGTCAAAAACATTCAGAGTTATATTTTGCCTTTTCTTTGGGTTTTTGATTTCAATGTTTCAGCTATATAAACGCTTTTTAATTACAACCATTGGATTAGTGTGATGTGGGTATGTGGGAAAACATATACACCGCAAATATAATATATATATATTTATATATATATATATATATATATATATATATGTGTGGTGTTGGTGGTGGGTGTGTGTGTGTGTTTTTGGTGGGTGTGTGTTCATGTGTGTGTCTATAAATACACACATACAATAACACAAAATGCTACATACATCATGCATAGTACACCCACGCGCGCACACAAACCACACTTTATGTGTCTTCGTGTGCGATAAAACGTATACTCACGCACAAAATACATACACAAAGACAGAAATAAAAAATATATATAATTATAAATATATATATATATATATATATGTGTGTGTGTGTGTGTGTGTGTGGTGTGTGTGTGTGGGGTGTTTTTGGTCAGTATATAATAATAATGCAAGTTTATTATATACATATATATTCACACACAACAAAACACACACACAACACACCCACACAACACAAAAAACATCACACACACACCACACACACACCACAAAATATATAGATATATATATTATATATATAATATATTATATATATATATATATATTTGTGGGGGTGGGTGTGTGTGTGTTTTCTCTGAGACGTTATAAGTGGGGTATGTACATCTTTTATGGAAGTATCTTTTTTGAGAAGTGTAATGAGATTTTTAGATATGTGTGTGTGTGTGTGCAAAATTACCAAATCTGAAATTATTAATTACTTTATCTTTTTTTAAATTCACTATCAGCAGCAGACCTTATTATTCCCCAGTAGGAAAAATCCTCTCCTAATTGAGGTGTATCGGGGGGGGGGGTTTTTGTCGGCCCCCCAATTTTAATATATCCTCTTTGCATATTGAACCTATATAACATGTCCTTTGAAAAAGCAATATGCTAGGCTATTTCCGTCTTGCTTCTTTTTGAGCGGTAATTAGTTTAGGAGGAAAAACACCGACTTTTCTAGCACCTCTGGTCGGGTTTATGTTAGGGGGAGAAAGGGGAAATAATTTACTGGGGAAGCTACTAATAACCTTCACGCACGGTTTTTGAACCATGTGTGTGTGGTTGCGGTGTGTTGTATAATTTTTCACATTATAATATCATGTATGGTGTGTGCGCACACACACACACACACGCACGACGCTTAAAAGATGTGGATAATCTATTTCTGTTACAGGAGTGGAAAAATTCTATTCGGTTACCGGGGCCCACGGGTGTTTTCCACGGGATCCAAATGCCCCCGATAAAACCACCCGCTCAGCGGGGGCGGAGGTCACTTTTTTATATCTGCCCCGTTTCCCCGGGGTTGGTAAGTACCCCCGCGCTATGGTCAGCTCCGCCCTCTCCCCGGGGCAGCTCCCGTGACTCCGCGCGGCCTTTTTTATACTGGGGGTACAACTCTCAGAAAAAAAGAGTCAAGCCGTTAGAAATAAAACTACCCCTGTTCACCTTTGTACTAAGGATGTTGCTTTTTACAATCTGGTGGCAGGGTGGCGCTGCGTCCTTCCGGCTCGCAGCATAAACGCAAATCTTCGAAGAAAAATCCGCTCGACCGTTCAAGACATGGGAAAAAAAAAAACCCGTAATACAGTTTGGGCCCCCTTTCTTATTTCTTTTCCCTTCTTCTCCTTCTCTTTTTTGTTGGGTTAAAAGGTGCTAATGACAGCAAAGGATTCTCCACTTTTCTTCCACCTCAGATGCATTTCCGTGTGATGATTGTGATCAAAAAACATGAATATCGTTCTTAGTTAAGTAATTAATTTTTTCTCTCGTTTTTAGAGATTTATATTGTTTTCATTATGCAACGAATTTAAGCGTTCGTGATTTTATCTTAAAAAATACCTTTTTCATTTTATCCGTTCAACCCCCCCCCCGACCTGCCCGTCCCTTTTTCTTTCTCTTGCGGTCATTTTGGATTGAAAAAAGGTTTTTTTTCCGTCTTGACCTACCTCACTTTCTCTTTTTCCCCGGCGGGGCGGCGTGGGTAGGTCAAATGACCCTGGTTTCCCTTGTAAATTTTGGGTTTTTGTTGGTTAAAGCCTTGGGAATTAACCTAGCATTGTTACATTGCTTTTTTGGTACACGTTCTATCGGCCTGAAAGAAGTTGTAAAGCAAATCATTAAATTCTTATTTGAATATAGCGTAGGGTCTTCCCCCTTCATAGTGCACAGAATTCCCAATATTGCCTCGGGGGCGTAAACGCCAAAAGATCTGCGCCCACGTTCGAGAAGTAGGGACAATAAAACCCAAGTTTTTGTTCGTTTTGGCTCCCCTTTTATCGGTGGACCCGCGGTTCGTCCTTAATTAATGTAGGATAGGGTTTTAAGCTAGAATCATTATTGCTTATTAATCACACCTTTTTCACCCTCTTGAAAATCGCTTGATGTTGGTACCCCCCCAAACTTTGGGATTCGTGAAAATTTTATATCCTTCGGGAATTTCACGGGCCCATTACAGTACGCAGAAGAGGCAGGGTTATTTATTTCCCGGCTCGAGTCGCTTCAGCATATACGGCATTGGGTTAGGATCCCCCCCTTATTTATTTTATTTAAGTCTGACGTGCAAAGCAGACATGTCTCGGCAGTTTTTGATTTTACCCCCGAGAAGATTTGCTTGATAAAAAATTGGCGAAATTTTTTTATGTCACCATTTATTTATGCGTACATTTTCAATATCATATATGTTGAATTCAAGGGTAGTTAAAATATCTTAAATAGCTAGCATTTTAATTTTCTTCAGTTTTGTTAAGTGAACGTTTTTAAATTCGTTTTGTGATTTTTCTCTGTGTGAGGGCACTCGCCCCCCCTTTCATTACGCTAGCGCAACCACCCGCATACACACAACCTTCACCTCATCAACAGCAGGACAAAAGACACGCCCTTTTTTATTTAAAAAGGGTGGTTGCTGTCTTTGTGCCGCGTAAAGATTTATTATGTACTCTTTCCCCCCAATTTGTCCGTCGTCACGAGTAGTTCGTACTAAAGACGTTACATCTATTTCTATTTTGTGACACGGTTCAAAAAGATCTTCGGGATCGCCGATGTCGTTTCCCTTATCTATTTATATCTAAGAATGGTTGGTAGTTCAAAAAGGCTATGCGGCCGCTACGACATCTCCCTCTTCTATTTTCTTCTTTACCTTTTAAAAAAAACACAAAATGAAAAAAAAAACGAAAAAAAGTTAAAAACCAACATTAAAAACCCAAATTTTTATAAACCGGCTAGTGGGAATTTCCACCCCCTCTTTCTTTGCCTTTCTTTTTTTTCTTACTTGGCCCTTTCTGTATGATCTGGTCCCCGACTTTTTATTTTCAGGGACGACACGGCACCGAAGGGGACCCTTTGGATGCTGTGAGAAGGATTTATCGAAAATCGCCTAGGGCCCCCGGGCCAGGATTTTTGTCAGAAAAAAGGGGTTTAAACCCCTCCCGTGTATGGACGGGCGGTGCCTCCCGAATCCCCGTAGACCAGCGAACCAGCCCCTTTGCCCCAGGTACCCGCGCCCCCGAATGCTGTGCCTGGCGGACGCCGCAGTCCGGCAAATCCAGGGCTGTAGCGCAGATATCGCAGCCCCGAGATCCGCCCCTGCCCCGACGCCCCTAATCCAGATAAGATTTTCGAGGAGTGGGGACGCGAGGGGACCTGGAGAGATCTGTGAGGAGTGTGGACGAGGACGCCGCCGAGTTGGCCTGGGCCAGGGGCTACGAGGAGGTCGGACGAACCGAAGCAAAGGGGGACCCGTGCGAGACTTTTTAGGACGTTTGAACATCGAGAACGGGCGATTCACCAAAGGACAGGGGATGACACGACAGGGAGAGCAGCCCCGAAAAGGCACCGGAAAAACGCAAGGAACGAGACGACCAGCCAAGTTAGGTCACCCTTAAGGCCCCGAGGGCGAGGCGCGAGTAGGGGGCCGAGCAATATAAGAGTGGATAATTCTATTTCTGTTACAGGGTGTGGAAAATTTTATTTTGGTTACCAGTGGACCACGTGGCTGTTTCCACTGGACCAAAGTCCCAAATAAGAACCACCCGCCCCAGCAAGGGCGGAGGTCCATTTTATTCTGACCTTTTTGACCCGGGAGTTCGTGCTAAGCTACCCCCGTAAGGTAGCTCCCCTCTCTCCCGGGGACTGCCGTGACCTCCCCGCGGCCCCCTTAAAATAACATGTCTGTGTGTTTATACTGCGTGGGACAACTTCAGAAATAAAAAGTCAAACCTTAGCAAGTATAACTACCCTCTTTCACCACTGTACTAAGGCTGACGCCTTTATAACGCACGCCGCACACAAACACACACACACACACAAACCCAAACACACACACACACACACACAAAACCCCCACACACAGCACACACAACGATAGTGGGGCTTGGGACTCCCTGCCCATGCCCCGAAACAAAAATTTTATAACTTTGATACTATTTTTAATTAAAAGAAAATTTAACACAATTTTTGTTATTACCCACCGATAGATTGCAAGGTTATATATTTTTTACGCCGACCGCCCCGTCTCTCTCCCACCCAAAGCAAAGGGGGCTAGGGAGACGACGTGTACCCACAGGGACGTGAACACTGAACAGTTTTCCCAAAAGGCACCGAGCACCACGCGTCCCGAACACCACGAGGGGGAAAAGCCAAATGGCGAGGCAGGGCACGAATAAACACAAAATGACAGTCTTTCTTTATTTACACAAGTTTTTACCCCTACACTTTTCATAGGCACAATACAGGGGGGGAACCAGCAGCACACTGCCCCCGATCCTTATAACAGGGCAACACAAAGTTTATCAGGGCAAGGTCTTCACAGCAGCAACACCCAACCCGTCCCCTTGCTTGTTCCTCCGCCCTCCCCCACAGCCAGTTGCGTCAGTTTTCCCGGTCCCTTTATGTTAACACAGGCCAGGTTCCTTTTCATGTTAACACGTTTCGCACAGAGACAAAAACCCACTGGTTAGCAATATTTAAAATATTTTATATTTATATATATATAATTTTAATATATATTGTGTGTGTGTTTTGTGGTGGGTGGTGTGTGTGTGGGGTTGTTGGGTGGTGGTTGGGGTGTGTGATCTAAACACGTCATTTCAAATCATTACATTTGTGAAGTTTTAAAACAGCTTCCTCGTCGCCCCCCATGTGAATTTAGGCATGACAAAGGGGATTTTTAAAAAAAAAACTGAA
>NW_023647137.1:0-7365 GCF_015228065.2 Penaeus monodon
TTTTTTTTTGTTTTTTAATTGCCTTCTTATTTTTCATGTTTTTTATTTTTTTTAATTTATTAATTATTAATTGTAATGGATAATAAAATAATTTTTTATTTATTAATATTTTATTCTCTTTTTAATCATCTATTATTTATATAAAAAATTTCTATTATATATAGTATTTTTTTAATTATTTTTTATTAAAATTTTTATTTTTATTCTCTACTCATTTTTATTTTGGATATCATATAAACAAAAATTTATCAATATAATATTTTTTATCTTTACCTTTTATTTTAATTTTATTAATCATATATATTATATTTCTTTTATTTTGTTATTGTTTCATTTCACACATTTACATTTTTTTTTAATATGATTTTTATCATTATTTATTATTTACATTGTATTTTTTTTTTTCTTTTTCCTTTTATTTTTTTTCCTTGTTCATTAAATAAAACAATACTAGGTATGATTATTTAATAAAAATCAAAAAATTTCAAACAACCCAAAATAAAAAACACCACAAGCCTTTTCCGACCAAAACCCTTAGTAAAAGGTTTTTTGAAAAAATCCCTGAAATTTTTTTACCTTTTTTTTATTCCGGTATTTTTCAAAAACAAAAACCTTCTTTAAAAGGCCTCCTCAAAAATGCTTTTTTGGTTTTTAAAGAAAAATTTTTTTTCATTTTCCGGTTTTTTCAAAACTTTCGACCTTTTTTGGCTTTTTTTCTGGGGGGGGCCCCTTTTTTAAAACGGAAAATTTTTTTATTTTTCCTTTACTAAAATTTTGACATGGGGGAAATTGGGAAAAGTTCCAATTTAAAGCTTTTATTTCTTATGACGGATGGTGTTTTTACATTTTCTTGGTTCCAAAAATTTTGCAGATCTTAATCTATTTATCTGATGTGTTTTTTTATCTTCGTTTTAAAATTGGCAATTCAAATAAAATCTTCCCCACCTGTTTTCCCCAAAATAACTTTGGGTTTTTTGGCAAAGTCTTGATATTTTTCGGTCCCAAATTTACTTGGGTCAAGTCCTTTTTTTTCCCCTTTTTAATGATTCTAACCAAATTTTTGGGCCCGGGTTTCAGAAACTTTTTCCTTTAAAGTCCCAAGAGTTTTTAGCCCCTAGCCCTTTTTTTCTTGTCCCCCTTTTGCTTTTTTTTTCCTTTTTAGGGGCTTTTTGCATAGTTCGTTTTTTTGTCCTCTTTTGCTTTTGACCTTTTCCCCATGTTTTTTAGTTTTCTTACTTTAACAAATTTAAAACTCCTGTTTTCCAAGTACCGAAATTATTTTTTTTTAAAAAAAATTTCCAACTGACCCCCCTATCCACATTTTTGTGTTTTGTTTTTTTTTGTTTTTATTTTTATCTTTTTATTTTTTGTTTTTTTTATTTTTTTTTTTTATTATTATTTTTATTTTATTTATTATTATTTTATTTTTTTTGTATCTTCATATTATTTTTTTTTTTATATTATTATATTATTTTTTTATCATTATTATATTATTTTTTATCATTATTATTATTTATTATATTTTTATTATTATTATTATTATTATATTATATTATTTTTATTATCATTTTTCCATTATTATTTTTTTTACCATTATTATTTTTGCTTCCCTTTATTATTTGTCTTTTTTATTATTTCTTTATAATTATACTTATTTTTACTATAATATTATTAAATTTTTTTTACATTTTTTACATTTTTAATATTATTATATTTATCCCATATCACTTTTCAAATTTATTTATGTTTTTTGTATTTTTTATCCTTTTTTAAACTATATATTATTTTTTTTGGGTGTTGTTATCACCATTACCATCATCATTATCACTATTACAAAATCTCATCACCATTATCCTTTTTAAACCGTATCATCATTACAATCGTTTTATCACTTTTCTTGCACTTTTCTGTCAAAACGTTTCATCATCGCCATTATAAATTGTGTCCCTGCTAGAAAAAGGGTTAAACTAACAAAAAAGAAAATCGATATAAAGAGGAAAGAAATAAGGCAATAAAAGGAGCGAAACGGAACAGAAACGAGCGATAATTAAACATTTTTGGGAGCGTGGTGTTACACATGAGGAGGGAAATTGATTTTTTTAAAGGGTGTTTTGAAAAATTTAAGCCCGTTTCGGGGTTTTTACCTCTCTTGCTCTCTCTCCGTTTTCGTAAGGTGTTGAGTGCGATGTGTGTATTTGTGTGTGAAATTAATATGTGTTATGGGGTGTGTGGTGTATATATATAATACATATTATATATATATTATAATATAATATTATTATATATTAATATTATATTGTGTGGGGTGTGTGTGTGTGTGTTGTGTGTGTGGGGTTGTGTGTGTGTGTGTGTGTGTGCATATATATTATATTTTAAAAAAAATTTATATATATATTTTAATATATATATATATATTATAATATATATTTTTTTGTGTGTGTGTGTTGGGGTGTGGTTTGGGTGTTGGGGGTTGTGTGGTGTGTGGTGTGTGTGGGGTGTTTGTGTTTATTTTTTTTAAATTTTATATATTATTAAAAATTTATATTATTCTTATATATTTTAATACTAAAATTTTATAATATCTTTTTATATATTACCATTTTATTATTTATATATTATATATTATATACATATATATTTATATCTATATTTATATATATCAATATAATCTTATTATTTTATATATATATATTTTATAAAAATCTATATATTTTATCTTAATTTATATAAAATCTTATATAATTTTATTTTTTTTTTTTTATAATTATTCAGTGTGTTATATTTAAAATTTATTTAATTATACTTTTAAAATAATTTATAATATATAATTATTTTATATATAAAATATAATATTATATATATATATATATTTAAATATATAAAAAAATTTTTAATATTAATTTGGGATATAATTTAAAACAAAAAAAATCCTTCAAAAAACTTTTACCCCCTCCCCCTTGTCGATTTTTCCCTCTCACCTTTATTTCTTTCTTCCCATTCGTCTTTTCTCTCTCAATATTGGAATATGAACCAATTGAAAACCCGGGAAACGAATCACTAAAATTGCGGTCACGTAGATAGCAAAGGGAGAGGGGGGTTTTGATATGGGGGAGGGGGAAAAGGGGGGGGGAGTTAAATGCTTGCGCTAAAAAACTTTGCACCAAAAGGAAAAAAAATTGGGGAGCTCTGGGGATACCGAGAGAAAAAGTGCGGAAGGGGTAAAGGGGAAAGGGGGTTTTTTCGAAAGAGGGGGGGCGGGAAAAAGGGGAAGAAGGGGGTTTGGGGTTTAGGGTAAAGCAGGAAATTTTGGGGAAGGGGGGGGGGTTAGATTAGGGGGGGGGAAAAGGGTATGAGGAAGGGAATGGGGAGAAGGAAGGGGGAAACCCTTTTTGGAAAGGGAAAGAGAAAGGAATGGGAAACGGGGGGATGATGAAGAGGAGGAGGGAAGGAATAAGAAAAGAGGGGAAGGGGAAACGGGAAACGGATACAGGGAGAAGGAAGCGGTAGAGAATCCAAAAGGGGAAATGAGGGGAGGTGGGAGGGGGGGGGAAAAGGGGAGAAGGGGGGGAGGAAAGGGGAAAAATCGAGATGGGGGGAAATACCCCGATATAAAAGTATTGCGTTTCGTCGTAGCACCTGCCACCTTGATTCGCTTTCGGAAAAAAAATGAATCATCTATGTCTATGTCTTGAATCTAAATTTTTTTTCGCCCATTTACTAAAAAAAATTTTGACTTTGTAAAATTCTTCCTGTGATTTGTATTTTTCACCCTCTGGAATGATCATTCACCCCAAGAGACTTCACTTTGCCCCCTTAAGAAAAACAAAAACCCTTTGGCTATCCCTATAACTTTTTTCATCCAATATAGACATAGGATGCCGCCGTACTTCACTAAATAAATACAGGGAACAACAAATACACAGAAAAAATCTCTTGCTACTGTTACTGCATTTGGACGCAGAGTCTTTTTTATAATCTCGGGTTTAGTACACGTGTTTCTTACTTGTGACTATATTTTCGTGTAGTCCGGTTTTTTTCTACACTATTTCATTTCTCGGGGGGGAAATACTTCATTCATGGGGGAGGGGGGTATGTGTGGGGGTTGTGGTGTGTGTGTGTTGTGGTGTGTGTGGGTGGGGTGCGTCGTGGTGTCCGTAGGGGAGGGTAATTTTGTGGTTTTTTGGTCTTTTATCTTTGTGCTAACCCTTTATTTTCGTTATTTTTTAAAATTGAATTTCCCCCAAATCGCTCACAAATTTTTTTTATTTTGCCTACATTGTTTTTTTGTTTTTTTTTTTTTTTTTTCTTTCTTTTTTGTGTTGATATATCAGCTTCGAAAAAAAAAAACTTATTATAAAAGTTATTTCCCCAATTTTCCTATTTTATCTTTTTTTTCCTGCATTTAATTTCCCATTACGCCGTCTATTTTTATTCCATCTTTTTTGTTTTTTTTTGGTTTGTAAAAAAAAAAAAAAAAAAAAAAAAAAAAAAAAAAAAAATAAGATTTTTTTTTTATTTTTCATTTACCTTTTTTTTTTTAATATACCCTATCTCTGTCATTACTTTTTCCCTTGATTTTCTTTTTTTATTTCAAATTTGCCTTTTTTTTCGTTTTTTCGTTTTCTATTTCCCATCTTCTTTTTTCTTTTTTTTGCTCCCTTTTTGGTTCCTTCCATTCATTCTTTTCCTTTTCCCCCTTTTTTTTTTCTTCCCCTTTTGCTCTTTCAATCTTTCCCCCCCGTTGTTATTTTTATCTCCTTTATTCATGTTTCTCTTCTCTTTGTTTTTTTTTTTTCTCTTTTCTTTTCTTTTTAAAAGTTTCCCTCTTTTTTTTCATTTTTTATTCTCTTCTTTCCTTTATTTTAGCGTTTTTCCTTCATCTCTTTTCTAAACCCCATTTATTTATTTTCCTTTTAAATTTTTCCCTTTCCCGCGTTTTTTTTCCCTTTTGTATTTTTCCCCTTTTCCCCTCATTCGCCATCTTTTAAAATTCTCTTCTCTCTTTTTTTTTTTGCCTCTCTTTTCCCCCTCCCTTTTTTTCCCCTTCCTCTCCCCTTTTTTTCCTTCTGTCCCTTTTTCCTTTCCTCCTTGCTGTTTCTCCTTCCCATTCTTCTCTTTCCCTCTTTTTTTTCTTTTTCCCTCTCTTCTCTCCGTTCTACCATTATAAAAATCCCTCCTCCCCCTCCTTTTCGTCCCCACCTTTCCTCTTGCGTCTTTCTCTCTTCCTTTCCCCTCCCTTTTTTTCAGCTTCCCCATCCCTTATCCCCTTTACCATGTCCTCTCCTCCCCCCTCTCCCCCCTTTTTCCCCACTCCCTTTTTCTATTCCACCCCTTTTGTTATCTCTCCCTTCTGAAATCTTCTCCCCATAGCCTCTCCTTCCCCCCCCCCCTTCTTCCCCCTCTCCCCCCCTTCTCCCCGCCTTCCTCACCCCCCTTTTCCCTTTCCTTCTCTCCCCTCCTTCCCTCCTTTCCCTTTTCTTTCCCCCCCCTTCCCTCTCCCTTTTCCCCCCTTTCCCCCCTCCCCTTTCCCCACTCCCCCTCCCCTTCCTTCCTCCCTCCTCCCTTTTTTCCCTCCTCCCTTTCCGTCTCCTCCCCACCCCACCCGTCCGCCCCACCCCCTCCCTCCCCCGCCCCCCCCTTCGTTTTCGAGGCAGGACTCCGCGCAAGAGTCAAGTGCGAGCTCAAACGTCTCTCCCCCCATGCCTGTTTGTTCAAGAGTGGGTTGGATTAAACCCGTAATTTGGTTTAAAACAAGGAGGCGGGTCGAACGGGCGAGAGGGGTGCCTATTGCCCGGGTGTAGTATTTTCGCTTCTCCTTCTCTCTTTTTTCTTTCGTGCCGTTTCTCTCCTTGCTTTGGCTTTCTTTCTTGTCTCGCTTTTTTTCCCTCGTCTCTCGTTTCTCTTCTTTCTCTCAATTTTCTTTCTTTCCGCCCTTTTTCTCTTTCTTGTCTCTCTTGTTTTCTCCTCCTCCCGTTTCTTTTTTTTTCGATTTTCTTTTTTTTTTTTCTTTCTTTTTTTCTGAAGTCCGCCGCTATCTTCTGTCTGTCTGTCTGTCTGTCTGTCTCTCTCACTCACTTCATCGTCTCTACTCCATCCTCTTTCTCTCTCTCTTCTCTCTCTCTCTCTCTCTCTCTCTATATATATATATATATATATAATATAATATTATTATATATATTTGTGTGTGTGTGGGGTTTTGTGTGTGTGGTGTGTGTGTGTTGTGTGTGTGTGTGTGTGTTGTTGTGTTTGTAATATATATATTATATATATATATATTTTTATATAAAAATATATATATATATATAATTTTACTATAATTTATTCATTTATTTATTTATTCATTTATTTATTTGTTTGTTTATTTATTTATCTATTTATTTACTTATTTTTTATTTATTTACTTATTTATTTTTATTTATTTTTTCTCTCCGTGTGCATTTCTCGATGTACCTTCCTCTCTCTCTATTTCTTTATCTTATCATGATATGGATAATAATATGTTTATTATAACATTATTCCCACGTTTTTTTGTTTCGTAAAAAGAAAGGAAAAGATTTATAGACTGAATAGGGAATAAGGACGACAGATAACAATTATGTAAAATGAAAACTTTGTGGAAAGTCTCTCTTTATATTACCTTATGGACGAGAGTGTTTACTTGTCAGGATATTTTGTATATATTGAGCATCGGGCGCTTCCTTCTTCCGACGAAGAAATATGAGACTGTGAGTATGAAGGGAAATTTTTATATATATATATATACATATTACTTACATTTTATATATATATATATATATTAAAATATATACATATATATACATATATATATATATAATGTATATAATATATATATATTATATATATGTATAAAATATATATATATATATAATATTATTATATTATTATTATATATTATTATATTATATATATATATTTATATATTTATTTATATATATACATATATATATATATATATATATATTATATATTATATTATAATATATATATATATATTTTATAAAATATTTTCCTTTATACTCACAGTCTCATATTTTTCGTCGAAAAGGAAGCGCCGATGCTCAATTATTTCAAAATTTTCCTTTACAGTAAACACTCTCGTCCATAGTAATATAAAGAGAGACTTCACAAAGTTTTCATTTACATAATTTTTATCTGTCGTCCTATTCCTTTCAGTCTATAAATCTTTTCCTTTCTGTTTCGAAACAATAAACGTGGAATAAAGTTATAATAAACCCAATTATTTTCCATTCAGATAGATAAAGAATAAAGAGAGGAGGTACATCGAAAATGCACACGGAGAAATAAATAAATAAATAAATAAATATAATAAATAAAAAAATAAAA
>NW_023647138.1:0-7365 GCF_015228065.2 Penaeus monodon
ATTTAAAATAATAATAATAATAATAATATAATAATATAATAAAAATAATAAAAAATAAAATTTAAAAATAATAATGATAAATCAAATTTATCAAAATTTTCATTTTCATTTTTATCACTTATTATTATGGTTATACAATTCTGAAATTTTTATCATCATTACCATATTTTTTTAATTCCTAAAAAACTCATTAAAATCGAAAAAACGGGATTTCTCAAAAGGCTATATTTCGCTAGATTTTGCCCCTTTTTTTGACTTTTGAAAATTTTTTTTTTTATCTTTTTTATTATAATGGAAGCGATTACGTTTTACTCATTATTTATCTTTTTATAATCATTGTTATCGTTATCACATCATCATTATTATCATCATTATTTTCAAACTTTATCATCACTGTTGCAATTGTTTCTCTTTATCATCAGTTCAATTGTTATCATCATATCATCATTATTATAATTATTTCAAATTTTGCAGTTATAACTATATATCTTTTTTTAATAACTAATTATAACATAAAATAAAATAATAAATAATAAAAATATGAAAAATAAGATAATAAAAAAAATAAATAATTAACAATAAAAATAACAAAAAATAAAGATTTTTTGATATTTATTTTTTTATCGTTATCTTTAATTATCCGATATAATATTTTTTTTCAATTATGCTAATAAAAAAGGGAATAATAATATAATCTAATACTAATAAACTAATACTAAAATAATAAAAGTATTATAATGACTGTTATTATCAATATTTCTTTTTTCATTATTATTGTTATTATTTCAGTGTAATCATTTTTTTTAATAATCTACTAAAAAAAGTAATAAAAATAATAATAACATAACTAATGTAAAAAAATAACAATAACAAAAACAATAAAATGTAATATAGTAAAAATAATAATTAATGTAATTAAAAACTATAAAAATAATAATAATATAAATAAAATGTAATATATAAAAATTTTATAAAAAATTCCATTTTCTCATTTTTTCATCATTTTTGTCATGATTAATACAATTTGATAATTTTTTTTCATTATTATCTAATAAATTTCCAAAAAGGTTTGTAATCTCAAAAGGGTAAATGAAAAATAAAGAAAAATTTTTATAAGATTTTAAAAATTTTGCCGCTTTTTTTTTTGACTTTTGGGGGTTTTTATTCCTTTTTAATTTTAAATGGAACGATTACTGTTATTACCATCATTTTACATCATTATTACATCTTTATCATCATTCTGCAATGTTTCATCATTATCATTATCTTACTGTTGCGATCATTGCATTTATAATATATTTTTTTACAATCATCAAATAACAAAACAACAACAATAAAAATAACAATAAAACGATTTTAAATAATTATTTATATCATTTTTTTAATTTTTATTGTTTTTATGAAATTTATTACAGTTAAAATTTCCTTTTTCAATTTTATAAGCAAAAAAAGAAATATAATGATAATAAAAACGATAATAAAAATAATAAAATATCAAAATGACCATTATTATGTTTTATTTCACATTTTGTTATATTACAGTTATAATTTTTGTAATGATCTAAAAAAATAAAATTAATAAAAATAAAAATGACAATATAAAAATTATTATTATCTTTTATTATCACCCTTATTATCGTTATTTTTTTTATTTATTTATTATTTTATTATTATTTTTATTTTATTTATTATTATTATAATTATTTTTTAAATTTTATTTTTATTATTAATTATTTATTATTAATTTTATTATTAATATTATTTTTTTATTATTTTTTTTTATTATTATTATTATAATCTAGAAATTAAAACAATAACACAATAATAATGATAATAAAAAAATAATAAATATGATAATAACAAATATAATAATAATAAAAATAATAATAATTAAAAATAAAAATATAATAATATAAAAAAAAATAATAATAATATGTAAAAAATTAATAAAAATAATAATAACAATAAAATAATAATAAAAAGAGAAGAAAGAAGAAAAATGAGATTATAATTCAAAAAACCCAATTTTTTTAATTCCTGTCAAATTATCAACTTTTCCTATTATTGTGATAATTAATTTAAATATTTGTTTCCAGTTTACTATCTAACACAAAACTAAAAAACTATAAAAACAATAAAACATTAATAACGATTATAACAATTATTTTATCATTATTTTCGTTTATTTTTGTATTATTACACTTTTTTTAAAAAATTATAAAAACGAAAAAAAACAATAATACTGTATTTAAAAATTTTACATTATTTTCAATATTATCATTATTTTTGTAATTTTACATTTTTTAATGTTTTTTTTTTTGCAATTATACTATAATAACAAAAATGTAGTAGCAGTAGTAGTTTAATAAAATAAAAATAATAATAATAAAAATATAATAATAATAATAATAATAATAATAAAAACAATACCTAACAATAAAACGCTCTAATATTGTTATTACCCTTATTTTCATTTTACTTCTATCATTTTTCTGCAATCTTCTAATGTAAAACATGATATTATTACATTTTAGTAGGGGAAAATGAAACAATGTTAACGCATTTTTAAAAATTATTATGATTATTTTCATCACTATCGTTCTTAATGCACTTATTAGTTTTTTTTTAAAAAAAAAAAAAAAAAAAAAAATACTGATAAAATCATAAAAAATAATAAAAATAATAACAATAAAAGCTACTTTATAAAAAATTGTTATTTAAATTTTTTCATTTTTTTTATTTTTATAATTTTTTCACATGTAATAATAAAAATAATAATAAAAATAATAATAATAAAATATAATAAAAAATAAATTAAAAATAAAAAATGAAATAAAAAAAAATAAAAATTTAATAATTATCATCACCACCCCCACCATCCTTTTATCATCATTATCATCACTCATCATAACATAAATGTAATAAAAGTAATAATAAAGATGATAAAAAATAATAATGGGAAAAAACAATAATAAAAATAATTTTGTTAAATTAATATTTTTATTATTTTATTAAAAGTATCTTATTATTTTGTTGATTGGTATTTTATCATTATTATTGTCTTATTAAAACAATTATAAATATTTTTTTTTATCATTTAACAATATAAAATGATAAAAAATAATTTTATAATTGTATTTAAAGACAATAATAATGATAAAAATACCAAACATATCAATAAAAATAAAGATACTTTTAAAAATAAAATAAATATTAATATTAAAAAAATTTTATTATTATTATTTTTATTTCCATTTTTATTATTACATCATTTTTATTACTATTTTCATTTATGATTATAGATGTGATGATAATGTGTGAAGATATGGTGGGTGGTGATAAATTATTTAAAATTATTATTTTTTTTTATTATTATCATTATTATTTTATTATTATTATTTTATTTTATTATTATTATTATTATTTTTATTATTATTATTACATTGATAATAATAAAAAAAAAAATAATAATGAAAAAAAATTTAAAAACAATTATTATAAAGTACATTATTGTTATTAATTTTTATTATTTAAATTTTATCAGTATTTTAACTGTATAAGTGCATTTAAAACGATAGTTTAAAATAATCATAATAATTATTAAATGTCGTTAACATTGTTATTTATTTTGCCATTACTATAAGATAATAATAATCATGCTTTATCATTAGAATGATGCAAAAATGATAGAATAAAAAAGAAAATAATGGTAATCAAATTTATGATGCTTTTTTTTGTTATGGTTATTGTTATTATTTTTTATTATTTTATTATTATTAGTATTTTTATTATTTTTATTATTTTATTTCTATACTACTACTGCACTATCATTTTGTTATTATTTGTA
This sequence comes from Penaeus monodon, assembly GCF_015228065.2. Taxonomy (NCBI): domain Eukaryota; kingdom Metazoa; phylum Arthropoda; class Malacostraca; order Decapoda; family Penaeidae; genus Penaeus; species Penaeus monodon. The sequence goes on from NW_023647138.1 coordinate 3,848, forward strand.
AATTTTCAAAAAAACACATTATAAAAGTAATAAATTTCATAATAATGAATTTGAAAATAATGATAATAATTATTATAAAACAGTTTTATTGTTTTTTTTACTGTTATTTAAATGTTTTATCAAAAGTGTAATAATTACAATAAAAACGAAAATAATGATAATAAAAAATTGTTTTAATATCGTTATTATGGGTTTTTATTGTTATTATAGGTAGTAGTAAATTTTTGTTAGTATTAGTATAACCCGGAAACAAATATTATAAATGTAATTATCACAATAAAAGTGAAAATGTTGATAATTTTGACAGGAATTGAAAAATTTGGTATTTTTGGGAATTATAATCATCATTCTTCTTCTTCTTCTTTTTTCTTCTTATTATTATTTTTATTGTTTTTTATTATTTATTATTATTATTATTATATATTTTTATTATTATTTATTTTATTATTATTATTATATTTGTTATTATAATCATTTATTATTATTATCATCATCATTATTATTGCTGTTATTGTTATGTAATTTCTATCATTGATAATAATAATAATAATAATAATAATAATAATAATAATAATATTAATAATAACAATAATAATAATAATAAAAATAATAATAATAATAATAATAATATTATTATATATAATTATTTTTTAAAAATTATAACTGTAATAATAACAATAATGATGATAATAAAACAATAATAATGGTCATTATGATATTATTATTATTATTATTATCGTTATTATTATCATTATTATTGTTGTTGTTGCTGTTATTAGTATGATTGTAAAAAAATATATTATAACTGCAATGATCGCAACAGTAATGATAATGATAATGATGATAATCATTGCAGTAATGATGATAAAGATGATAATAATGATGATAATAATGATGGTAATAACAGTAATCGCTTCCATTTATAATAAAAAAGGAATAAAAATCCCAAAAGTCGAAAAAGCGGCAAAATTATTAAATCTTATCAAAATTTCATTATATTTCATTGTAGCCTTTGAGATTACAAACATTTTGGCAATTATTAGAGTAATAATGAAAATAATTATCAGAATTGTATTAATCATGACAATAATGATGATTATTATTATTATTATTATTATCATTATTGTTATTGTTATTATTATTGTTATTACTTTTATTAGTAGTATTATTACAAAAAATGTATTATCACTGTAATAATAACAATAATAATGATAATAATGATAATTTATAATACTGTTATTATTATTAGTATTAGTATTATTAGTATTAGTATTATCATTATTATTACCTTTATTATTAGCATAATTGCAAAAAAAGTATTATATCTGTGATAATTACAATGATAACGATAATAAAATAAATATCATAAAATCGTTATTATTGTTATTATTATTGTTATTATTATTATTATTATTATTATCATTATTATTACTATTATTATTATTATTATTATTATTATTATTACTGTTATAATTAGTATCATTACAAAAAGATATATATGTTATAACTGCAATAATTGCAATAATTATAATAATGATGATATTGATGATAACAATTGCAACAGTGATGATAAAGATGATAACAATTGCAACAGTGATGATAAAGATTGATAATAATGATGATAATAATGATGATGATGATAACGATAACAATGATTATAAAAATGATAATAATGATGATAATAACAGTAATCGCTTCCATTTATAATAAAAAAGGATAAAGAAAAAAATTTCAAAAGTCGAAAAAGCGGCAAAATCTAGCGAAATATAGCCTTTTGAGAAATGCCGCTTTTTCGATTTTAATGATGATTTTAGGAATTAATATGGTAATGATGATAATAATTATCAGAATTGTATCAACCATAATAATAATGATGATAAAAATGTGAATAATGAAAATTTTGATAAGATTTGATTATATCATTATTATTATTATTATTATTATTATTATTATTATTATTATTATTATTATTATTATTATTATTATTATTATTGTTATTATTATTATTATTGTTATTATTATTATTATTATTATTTTTATAATTATTATTATTATTATTATTATTATTATTATCATTATTATTACTTTTATTATTAGTATTATTACAATAAATGTATTATAACTAATAACTCTAATAATAACAGTAATAATGATAATAATGATAATAATATTAATAATAGTTATTAAAATATTGTTATTATTATCATTATTTTTATTATTATCATTATTATTATTTTTATTATTAGCATAATTGCAAAAAAAAGTATTATAACTGTAATAATTACAATGATAACGATAATAATTTAAAGAATGATTTAGATGATTATTATAAAATCGTTAATACTCGTCCTATATATTCCTGAGATTTGCAATAATGTACTCGCTTGCCGTCTCCTGTAAAGGCTGGATATACTAATCCTCTCTCATTTCAGATAAGATTTTTGTGCTCTGAACTTCTAGTATGTTGGCTGTTCCTCGAGTCCCCCTCGACCTGAGCGCCCAACACAGTCAGCACCTTCCCCTGATGTCAAGGTCGGCACACGCCCGACGACCCGAAAGCTTGGGAGACGACCTTGACGACCAACACAGTCAGCACCTTCCCCTGATGTCAAGGTCGGCACACGCCCGACGACCCGAAAGCTTGGGAGACGACCAAAGCTTGGGAGACGACCTTGACGACCAACACAGTCAGCACCTTCCCCTGATGTCAAGGTCGGCACACGCCCGACGACCCGAAAGCTTGGGCGGCCTTGCGACCTGGCCCGCCACCTGGTGAGGTCTGAGGCTCAGTTCCCCCCTAACGGAAGCCGCCCTGCCGTGGTGGGGGGGCTTGAGGTCCCAATGATCTGGTGGTCTGCCGCGTCAACAGCTAAGGTCATTAGCGGCGAACACCTTGTTAGATAGAAATATTAGAATATTTAAAACTTTAAAAATCTATCAATAAATATCTTACAAATATCAATAAATATATTAAAAATCAAAGCATAAATATTATGCTCTAAGTGTATAAAGTTATTGCATAATATGATGCATAATTAAATTTTATTGAAAATATTAGCCTCCCCAAGGAAACTAATAAGACCTTCTATGTCACAATCCTCCCCCAATACATTTTTCAGTGTATATGGGGGAGACAAGTACATACGTCTTTGGTCTGAGAATGTTGCACATCTTTCCACTACATGTGTGACCGTTATGGCTCTTGGCATCCCTCACAGAGTGCTTGACTTTTAGCCATCATCGGTCCATGAGTCAGTCTCTTGTGCCCGATTCTTAATCTTGTTAATACAACTACTTTTCGGTTGGGATGGATGCTGGTCACCCAACTGCCAAGATCATCTCTAATCTGTCGCAGTTTGTTTCTAGAGGTATGCCTCCATTGTTCCCTCCATTTATCACGAAGACAACTCCTTATGCTGGTTTTAGTCGGTTGTGAAGAGGAAACGAGCATCACAAGGCTGAGTGCAGCTGCCTTGGCCTTCTGATCAGCTCGCTCATTCCCACTGTACCCAAAATTC
>NW_023647139.1:0-34999 GCF_015228065.2 Penaeus monodon
CGTTTTTATAAAATTTTTTATATCATTATTTATTAACTTTATTTGAATTATTACTTTTTCTAAAATTTTTTTTTGAATTATACTACCATAAAAAAAATAAAAATGAAAATTAATAGAATAATGATTTTAAATAACATTTTTAACGATTATTATTTTTTTAATTATTATACTTATTATTATTATTATTGTTATTATTACTAATATAATATATTTTTGGGCAATAATACTAAAAATTAAAAGTAATATAAAAATAATATAATAATAATAAAAATGAAAAATAATAATAATAATAATATTAATAATAATAATAATAATAATAATTATAATAATAAAAATAAATGTTGATGATGATGGTAATAGTAAAAATAATAATAATAATAATAATGATAATAATTATTATTATGATGATGATGGTAATAGTAATAATAATAATAATAAATAATGAATATAAAAATAATAATAATAATAATAATAATAATTAATATTAATAATAATATTGATAATAGTAATAATAATATTATTGAAAAATAATGAAAATATAATAATATTAATAACAATAAAATGTTATCCAAATTCTCTTTATTCTCACTTTATCATCATTATTGTCATGATTAATAGAATTCTGGTAATTATGATCATTATTACCGTAATAAATTCCCAAAATCATCAATGAAGGGAAAAAACTCATTTTGGAGTATACTCTCATGAGGCTATATATCGCTAGATTTGCCATTTTTTTCGACTTTTGGGATTTTTTATTCTTTTGCTTTTTTATTATTTATGGACACAATTCCTGTTATTATCATCATTAGTTCATCCATTATCATCATTATTATCATGATTATCATTATTATTATCGTTTTCATCATATTATCATCATTTATATCATGATTATCATCATTATTGCAATTATTATCATCAATATAAAATTTATTATCATTATTATTGCAATTATTCCCGTTATAATATATATTTTTACATCTATAACGTTTTTATAATAATATTAATATCTCAAATGTTTCAAATTTCTTTTTATTCTCACTATTTATCTTCATTTTTGTCATGATTAATAGAATTCTGGTAATTATTATCATTATTACCTAATAATTGCATAAATCATTAATAAATGGAAAAAACTCATTTGGAGTATACTCTCAGAAGGTTATATTTCGCTAAATTTTGCCGCTTTTTTGACTTATGGGATTTTTTTTTTTTTACCCTTTTTATTATTATAGACACAATACCTGTTTTTATCATCATTGTCATCATGATTATAATAAGTATTATCATGATTATCATCATTTTTATCGTTATCATCATCATTATCGTTATTATTATCATCATTATTGCAATTATTATTATCAAAATTGCAATTATTATCATTATTATTGCAATTATTGCAGTTATAATATATTTTTACAACATACTAATAGGGACAATAATAATAGTAATAACAATAATAATAACAATAATAATGTTTTCATAATAATTATTTATATCATTATTTTAATTTAATTCTTTATTACTTAATTATTATGTTTAAAATTTTTTTTGAAATTTATATACCAGAAAAATGAATAATAAGGATAATAAAAAAACAATAAGTTTAAAAAATAACAATATTAAAAGATTTATTATTATTTTATTAAAATTAATTTTATTTTTTTTTGTTTTTTATTAAGTTATAATATATTTTTGGGCAATAATACTAAAATTAAAAAATAATTAATAATGTTTTAATAAAAATAATTTTAAGATAATAAAAATAAAAATAAAAATAATAATAATAATAAAAAAATGATGATAGTAGAAATAATAAAAATAACAATAATGAATAGAATAAAAATAATAATAATAATAAAAATATAATGAAAATAATAATAATAAAATTTAATAAATAAAAATTTAATTTTAAATTAAAAATAATAATAATAAATGAAAATAGTAAAAATAAAAATATTAAACAATAATAATGAAATAGTAATAATTTTAAATAATCTCAAATTTTTATCCAAATCTCTTTGTTCTCACTTTTATCTTTTTATTGTCATGTTTAAGAATTCTGGAATTATTTCTTTATTCCCCTAAAAAACCCAAAAATATAAAAGAATGGAAAAAAATTCATTTTGGATAACTCCAAAACGCTATTTTTTGCTTTTTTTGCCGCTTTTTCGATTTTTGGGATTTTTTTTCTTTCCCTTTTTTTTATTTTTAAATGGAAAAATTTCCTGTTATTATCTCATTATTGTATTATTATCATCATTTTTATATGATTATATCATTATTATCGTTATCACATCATTTCACATTATTATCATCATCATCATTATTGCAATTTTACATAAATATTGAATTTTTATAAATATTATTAATTTTTGCAGTTATAATATATATTTTTAAAACTATACTAATAAAAAAACTTCAATAAAAATAGTAATAACAATAATAATAAAATAATAATTTTTTATAAAAATTATTTAATCATTATTTTAATTAACATCGTTTTTTCTGTAATTATATGTTTAAATTTAATTTTTTGAAATTTAACTACCAGAAAAAAAGAATAATAAGAAAAGAATAAAAATAATGATATAAATAAAAAAATTTTTATAACGATTTTTTAATTTTTTTTTTATAATAATAATAAAAATATTTATTTTTATTATAAGTTAAATATATTTTTGGGCAATATACCAAAAATTAAAAGTAAAATAAATAAAAAAATAATAATAATAATAATAATAATAATAATAAAAAATAATAATAATAATAATAATAATATTGATAATAGTAAAAAAATAATATTGACAATAAAATGAAAAATGTAAAAATAATAATCATAAAATTTTACCCAAAATTTCTTTTTATTCACTTTTATCAATTATTGTCATTTTAAATAGAATTCTGGTAATTTTTTCATTATTACCCATAATTGTCAAAATCATAAAATAAATGAAAAAAACTCTTTTTTGAGTAACTCTAAAAAAGGCTATATTAAAAACAAAATGATTTAAAAAACAAATTAAACGATTATTATTTTTGTTATTATACTTTTATTATTATTTATTGTTTTTATACTTATTTTATTATTTTTGTTTTTTAACTTATTTTATATTTTTGTTATTATTACATTAATATTTTTTTGAGTCCTGACTTCTGTGTGTACTGTGGTCCCGTTGTCGGTGTTTTCGTGTGCTCTCCTTTTTTGGTTTACCTCGTTTTCGCGCAGGATTTCCCGAGTTTTCCCCGCAAAGCTAAGTATTATTTATTGGTGTGTGTAGGAGACCCCTGGTTTTTTTGGCTTTTGTGTGGAAAACCCTACATCATCATCTGTGGGGTTTGCACTTTCTCGCCCCCAAGAGCCTTTGTGAACTCAAAGTTGAGTAAAAAAGGCCACTTCACACAGAAGGAAACTGTGAAGATCCGTCCCTCCGGGTTTTTCTTGATTTTAAACAAGCAATACTTGGTTTTCTTCCCTCAGTCGAGGACCCTACCCCAGTGTGTTTTTTCACGTTTTTAAACTAAGTAAATACTGGGGGGAAAAGTTTTTTTCATTAATTTCCCGCCCATAAAAATTTTCGGGGCCCATTTTACTTTTTATTTTGTCTTGATTTTTTGTCGATCCCCTGCCCGACCTTTTGTGGAGTACGGTCGGATCTTTGGCCCTTTTTGTTTTATTTTTTTCTTTGGGCCCTTCGACTTTAAATTATGTTTTTTACATGATTTTTCAAATTATTTTTTTAGGTTTTACAAAGTTTTTTTAGAGATTTTATCACACTGTTTGTTTGTTTTTTTTTTTTTTAAAAATTTAAACTCCTTTTTGGGGTTGGGTTTAAACTTTTCATATTAGAGATTGGTATGTTTTTCGTGCAAACTGTTTAAAAATATTTTGGGAGTGAAAATACATTGAGTCTTTTTGAGTATATCTGGTGGGGTTTTCACGGATCACCCCTGCGTGAGCAAATTGGGATGTACGCATCTGTAAAATTTTCCCCATGCTGAATTCTGAGACTTCCCAAATGAGTGCGATTTGCCAATAAAAAAATCATGCCCGTAGAGCTTTCACCGGTCCCAGAAAATGAACAAATTTATTACTCTTAATTCTTTTTTTGACCAAGGGAAACTTGAAACGTTTTTTGGGTGGGGTCCCCTTTAACAGACATTGCGGGTTTACTCTATTCGAAAACCCCTGAAGGCTGGAAAAGGCTAGATAAATTGGAGTATTTTAAAGCTGATACCTAGAAAAGACCATAACTTTGCTATCCCGGGGTTTCCCCCCTTCCAGCGGGTGGAACCCAAAACAAAGGGAAGAGGAAGAATTTTTTATGATTTGCGTTTTTTTTCCCAAAACAGTCCACACAGACGCTCACCCTACGCTATCCCCCTTTAAAATTTTCAACTTACAATCCAACATTCAGCACATACCCTGTACTTCCTTCCACCTTCTTTCATACAACATTCACACCCCTACAAAACACACAGGGTTCCCAAAACCTACAAATCGGGTGGTGGCAGCGGGCCCGGGCCGGGAAACCCTTACATCTATTCCTGCTGACAAATTTTTCCCAAAAAAATTATTTTCTGGGTTGACCCCAAACTCAACCAGACTATAAAGTCTACGGGTTACCCCCCGCTAAAAATGTTTTTTTGGTAGGCCGGGGGGATAGAACAGTATTTTATTAATAGTGCCTGGTCAAGTTTTTGTGCATGCCCATCGCAACCCAAAGTAAAATTTTTGCGAGAAAGTGTGGGGCGCGAAATGCTCGTACACGCAATACCCCCCCTAGGGAACCAAAATGAGCCCTCGGTTCCCTGCAAGGTCCCGATTTTCCCTCGAGCGATAACGCTAGTCTTGATTTGGGGAAAAAGGTTGGCCCCCTTGACATCTGTCGCTCTCAGTATAAGAGCGGTGGAAATTTTGGAGGGGCTCAATCCCCGGGTTTCAATCCCCGGGAAGGAGTAGGGCCAATTCGGGGTTTTTACTGGATCCAGGGCATCGAATCCTCACGCTCGATCACCACTGCGGTTCCCATCAAGGGGGAAAGGGGGGTGCATGGGGCCCGACTGACCACTCTTCCGGCGAACCCCCCCAAAACCCCGTCCATGGACCTTGCTTGCGACCCCGCCTTCGGAGGAATCAGAATTTGGGAAAACCGGGTTGTGACACTTTGAGCAGGCCATCTTAGGGGGAAAGATAGGTTTGACCATGCCCCCTGCTAGCTGCGGGGGGGCGGCCCCTACTCTTAAATTTCCCCAGTCTTCGAGGGTGGGGCCCGGGACGAGTTTAAGGAGCCCCTCCGACAACGTTGGGGGAACGTGTCGCATAGAGTACCTATGGGCATTTGGGGTCGTATGTACTCAAAGCACTTCCACTAGGACTTTATCTCGGGGCGAGTCAGGGTTCCCAAGGCATGCGGATTATCCTGGTGAACTTGGTCCAGCTAAACCCTCTAAATGCGGTACGAACGTTCTGCGTCGACTACCGTGCTTGAACGCGAAAACGGTTTCAGACGCGTATCCCAAACCCAGGACGGACCTCCCATGATCAGTGGGGGGTAAATCTTGTTTAGCATCCTCGAGCAAAAAGGGCCATACGGGCCGTTAGTGGATGAGCGGACCGTCCTTTCAGTTCCGCATATGCCCTTGGTTGACGACGGCCGTCAATTTTCAGAGGGATATCCCCCCTTTCCCAACCCGGTTTGGGCCACCATCGTGGCATATACGACGACTCGTGAGTACGTCGGGGTTTTTGAGCAAACCATCCCCCCCAAATCCGTGTTGCAGTTCCCGGGGAGTGGGGTCGGCTTAACCTCCCAAGTGTCACTTCGCAACCGATACTTTTTTTTTCCACCTTTTAAACCCCGGGGCCGGTGTTTTCCCTGCCCCCCGATAAAGTTACGTGTAGAGCCAAAAAAACCCCAAGCGTCACGGCAGTTCGCCAGTTCTTGGGGGAACCCAGGTTTTTCGCAAGCTGTGCCCAATTAGCAAGAATCGCTCCCTTGCCCTCAAACCCTGAAAAAGAAAAAAATTTTTTGGGGGCAACCTCAACAGGAGGCTTTTGAACGACTTAAGAAATGCTTGCCCCCGCACTTGCTAATCCCCCAAAATTTTGGGAAAACCCTTTGAGCTTCACACGATGCCTCGGACGGCGATGGGTGTTTTGTCTCATGCAAGGGAAAAGAGGGAAACCCTCACCAGTTGCATTTTTTTCTGGGAAGTAAGGGACCCCGGGTACCCGACCTCCCCGGGAAGCCCCGCTTGGTTGAGGCTTTGGGCCCCTTAACCCTTACTTTATGGGAGAGGGTTTCCCGTACTTTACAGATAAAAGCCCGTTGGATCTGTTTCCACAACCCAAAAAGATCGGTAAGGATGACGCGATAGGCAAAAAATGCATTTACGATTCGAGTTTCTAAAAAACCAGGTCGGGCCATCACGCCCTGATTGCTCAGCGCAGATCGCCCCCTTTGGACCTTGAAAGCCCTTATTGAAAGCCTGACTTGGTGGGCGTCATCGCGAGCGTTTCCCCTTTTGGGCAGCGTCATGGGGTTCTGGAGGGGGGCCCGTCTCCCGCCGAAGCGTACCCCCTTTCCCTAGAAAAATGAAATTTGGGACCGAGTACAACGGGTCATGCTTTCCCCGTAATCCCAAAGTCGCTGCCGCGCCGCTTTTGGGGGCGGTCATGCCCTTTCCCTCTGCCCTACATCAAGGTTCGCCACTTCAGTGAAATCGCTCTTTACCACAGTTATCATCCCCAGGCCACGGTATTTGGGGAGGGGTGAACCGGGTGGTCAAAGGCGCCCCGAGCACGCTCCGATTAATGTCCCGATGGTTTGGGACGATCTATTACCATATCATCAATTCCTCCTACCCGGAGGTAAATGACGACCTTGGTACCTTCCCCGGGCGGGACAGCATTTCCCCCTTTCGGGGTCAAAAACCCCACATCTATTCGAAGGGGGCCCTTTCTTCACTCCCTCGCCGGGGGGGCAGCTAGCGAGGGCCCCCGAAAAAACTCGTGACGTTGGACCGCCGTCACGACGAAGATGGCGGGCTCGACCGCGGGAGTATAAGAGGGGGGTTGGTTTTTGTGATCGTAGCGTTTTTCTGCCCCCCCGTCATGGAACCAGACCCTGGGGCCCGTGGTTAGGGCAGTCGGGTTTTGAAAAAACCCCGGGCCCTGATAAGGTGAGGGGACCACATTCAAATGAGAGGGAAATCCTCTGCACCCCAAAAAATTCAAGGGAAATTTGGGGAATGCGCAATCGTCCCCCCCCGGGCGACTTTCCCCCTTTGGAGGCACTTTCCCCCCGGGCCCCGGGGCCCGAAGGGGGGGGGAGACGATGAGCCATGGGACCCTGGGTTGACGGGGCAAATAAGGGGAAACCACTCTTCCTATTTCACTACCCTTATTTCCTTCTTTCAGAGCCCCAGGGATTTCATGCTGTCCCTTTTGAATTACCCCTTTTTTCCGTAAATAACCCTGTATGGCTTTTATCCTAACCGCTTGCAGCCTGTTTTCCTTTTAGAGCCGCCTTTATCGGCCTGGAACCGGGGTTTGACTTGAGATAGTCAACCGAAAAACGTACAATCCCGTTTTTTTCCGCTAATCTTTCATATTTTAGTCGTCCTTTTTTTTACTTCTTTAAACTATTTTTTACTTTTTTAGATATCTCCAGATGGACGGCAGCCGGGCCATCCCAGCTTTGTTTGTGGGTGATCCTTGTCTGATAGTTCAACCCGCCCTTTGGCCCGCGGACTACTTGTTTTTTACCCTCTGGGGAGGGTCACACGTCGTCCCAATGTTCCGGTGTCTGCAAGAGCCTGTGAGATAAGATTTTTTTATTTAAGTTGGCCCGCTATCTTTTTCTTTAGGATTTAGCACGAGAGTCCTCTTGGAGCAATTATAACCCCCCATCGCAGTCCCCGAGTGAGGTCGGTCACCTCTTTTCCCCCTGACGGGGAAAGTAGAGGGGGTCTTTTTACAAAGTCTCGTTACTGGAGGGGTTGAAATTCCCCAAAAAATTTTTTAAAAAATTTTTTTCCAAGCCCATCCGTAGATTTTTACACCCGAAAGTACAGTGCTCACTGCAGACAAACTTTTCCCCAAAAAAAAGTCTATATTCTCGGTTAGCCCGAACCAGACAAATTTAAGTCTACGGTCTACGCCATACAAACATCATTATTATTTTTATCATCAACATTATCATATTATATCAAATATCATCATTTTTTGCAATTATTATATCATTTTTGCAATTATTATACTAATTTTGCAATTATTGAGTTATTATATATTTTTTTGCAATATACTAAAAACAGCTACAAAAAAATGTAATAACATAAAAATTTTAATAATGTTTTTATATAATTATTTTTATCGTTTTTTTTAATATCGTTAACTGTAATTATTTCTTATAATAATTTTTTTGCAATTATAACCCGTAAAGATATAAAAATGATAATAAAACCCAAAAAAATATTAATAACAATTTAAATGTTATTATTATTATTATTATACTTATTATTTTATTATTTTTTATTATTATTTTTTATTTTTTATTATTTATTTTGTTATTATTATTTTATTACAGTTATCTTATTTTTGGGCAATAAAACTAAAAATTTTGTAATATAATAAAATAATAATAAAATGAAATTTTAATAAAATAATAACAAAAATAATAATGATAATAAAAAGTAGCAACAAAAAAATAATAAAAATAAAAATAATAAAATAAAACAATAGTAAAGATAATGATAAGATGATGATGATGATAGATGATGATAAAATATAAAGTAATAGTAATAAAAGTAAAGATAAAATAATAAAATAATAAAATAAAAATGATAAAAATAATGATAATATTAAAAATATTAATAAACTCAAAAGTTTCCCCAAAATTTTCTTTTCACACTTTTACATATTATTGTCATGATTAATAGAATATTAGTAATTATTTTCATTTCTACCCTAATAATTGCCAAAAAAATCAAATGACGGAAAAAAAGTCATTTTGGAGTATAATTCAAAAGGCTTAAATTTTGTAGATTTGCGGCTTTTTCGACATTTTGGGATTTTTTTTCTTTTAACTTTTTTATAATATGACACAATTCCTGTTATTATCATATTTATCATGATTTTCATCATTTTTATCATGATTTTCACATTTTATCGTTATTTCATCATTTTCATCATTATCATCATTTTATCTTTTGCAATAATTTATCTTATTGAATTTTTATCATTAATTACAAATTTTTGCTGTTTTAATATATTTTTTTGCAACAAATAATAATAACTATAAAAAGTAGTAATAACAATAATAATTACAAAAAAAACGTGTTTTTATCAATTTTTTATATCATTTTTTTCATTAATATCGTTATTACTGAATTAAATTTCTGCTATAATAAATTTTTTTTGCAATTATACTACAGTAAAAAAAATATTTAAAGATTAAAAATAAGAATAAACGTTAAAAAACAAATTTTAACGATTTGTATTTTATTATTTACTTATTATTATTATTATTGTATTATTTTCAGTTTTTAAATATTTTTGGGGGAAAATACAATAAAATTTAAAGGGAATAATAAAAATTTTTATAATAATAAAATAAAATAATAATAAAAAATAGTAAGTAATAACAAAATAGCAACAACAAAAAATAATAAAATAATAATAAACAATAATAACAATAATAAAAAAAAAAAATAATAATAATAATAGTAATAAAAAAAATAAATTTAAATTTAAGATTAAAATGAATGAATAAAATTAAAAATCACAAAAGTTATCGAAATTCCTTTATTCCACTTTTATCTCTTATTATCATGATTTAATGAATTTGGAATTTATCATATTTTCCCTAATTTCAAAATAAAACAAAAAATCGTAAAAACGTCATTTTTTGGGGTTTTCTTAAAAGGCTATATTGCTAATTTTTCCCCTTTTTTGAGTTACGGGATTTTTTTTTTTTTTCCCTTTTTATTATACATGGACACAATTCCGTTTTTTTCCATTTATCATGATTACAATTATTATCGTTATCTATCATTACAAAACATTATTCATTATTTTCAATTATTATCATCATTATTGGAATTATTATCATCATTATTTCAATTTTTACAATTATTATTTCAATTATTAAGTTTAATAATGTTTTTTCAACTAAACTAATAAAAAACTACAAAAATAATAGTAAAAACAATAATAAATTTCAAAAAAAACGTTTTTTAAAATAATTTATTCATTATTTAATTAAAATCGTTATAACTGTAAATTTTTTAATTTTATTTTTATTTTTGCAATTTACAACAGTTTAAAAAAAATAATAATGATAATAATAAAAATAATAAAATTAAAAACAAATTTTTTTATTTTATTATATATTTTTATTTTTTGTTATTTTACAGTTAAATATATTTTTTTGGGAAAAAAACTAAAAATTAAAGTAATAAAATAGTAATAAAATGATAATAATAAAATAAAAAACAACAACTACAAAATAAAAGTAATAACAATAACAAAAACAATAATAACGTTTATGTAATTATTTAAAATCATTATTTTTTTAATATCCTTTTTTCTGTAATTTTTACTGTTTAATAATTATTTTGCAATTTACTAACAGTAAAAAAAATAAAAATGATAATAATACAAAAAAAATATTTAAAAAAAATATTAACGATTTATTATTATTATTATTTTTTTATTATTTTTTATTATTTTTATTAAAACGTTTAATAGTTTTTTTTTGGGAAAAATACTAATGATTAAAATAATCATAAAATAAAATATAATAATAATAATAATAAAAATAATAAAAGCAACAACAAAAAAACAACAATAAAAATAAAATAATAATAAAAAAAATAATGATAATAATAATAATAATTGATAAAGTAATATTAATAATATTAATAATATCAAATGTTTTCCAAATTTCTTTATTTCCCCTTTTTCGTCATTATTGCCATGATTAAAAGAATTTTGGTAATTATTTTCATTTTTACCCTAAAAATTTCCAAAAACTAAAATGAATCGGAAAAAAAGTCTTTTTGGGGTTTGTTCAAAAAGGTATTTTGTAGTTTTGCCCCATTTTCGAATTTTGGATTTTTTTTTTTTTTTACCCTTTTTTATTATTATGGGGTAATTCTGTCATTATCAATTTTTATAGATTTTCATATTATTTCGTTTTCTATATTTTCACATTGATATTATTATCATTTCTCACATTATCATATTTTGCAATTTTATCATCATTATTGCAATTTTTACATTTTATTTCAATTTTTGCAGTTTAAAAAATATCTTTCGACTATTAATAAAATAAAAAATAATGTAAAAACATAAAATTTTAAAAATAACGATTTAAAAAAAATTATACATTATTTTAATTATACGTTATTATGTCTTTTTGCTATTATAATAAATTTTTTTTGCTACTAACTACAGTAAAAAAATAATAATGATAGTAATAACAAAAAATAATTTCAACAAATCAGAAAGATTTTTATTTATTATTATTATTTATTATTTTTTATTATTATTTATATATTCGTTTATATAATTTTTTGGCAAAAAGAAAAATTAAATAATAATGTAATAGTGAAATAATAATAACAACAATAATAAAATAATAAAAAATATTAATAAAATAAAAATAATAAAAAATAAAAAAAAAAAATATAATGATAATATGAAAATTTAAAGATAAAAATAAAAAAATTTTTAAAATCATCAAATTTTATTCAAATTCTTTTTATTCTACTTTTATAATCTTTAAATTGTCTTTGTTTAAAAGGGAATTTTTGGTAATTGTTATATTATTCCCCAATAAGGGGTTAAATAATAAAAATAAAATGGGAAAAAAAGTCATTTTCCAGTATACTTTTAAAAAAGGTTATTTCGCTAGATTTTCCGGGTTTTTTCGTTTTTGAGTTTTTTTTTTCTTCTACCTTTTTTTTTATTAGGGAAACCCCAGTTCCTGTTCATTATCATCATTTATTTCATGATTTTTCATCATCATTATCGTTTTTCATCTTTATCATAATCATCATCATTTTTGAAAATTTTTATCATCTTTTACTGAAATTTATTACATTATTATTGCTATTATTGAGTTATAATATTTTTTTAAAAACTATACTAAAAACAACTACAAAAAAAAATTTTTATTAACAATAATAATTATAATAAAAAACGTACTTATAATAATATTTTTTACATTATATTAATTAATATCGTTATTAGGGAAATTTAAATTACTTTTAAAATTTAAATTTTTTTGAAAAATTAAAATACCAAAAAAATTAATAGTGATAATGATAAAACAAAAATTTTAAAACAAATTTAAAAACGATTATTATTATTATTATTAACTTATTATTACATTATTTTTATTATACATTTATAAAAAATTTTTTTTGGAAATAATCCCAAAAATTTAAAGTAATAATAATAATAAAAATTTAATAATAATAATAATAATAAAAAATTTGAAATAATAAAATAAAATAATAATAATAATAAAATTATAAAATAATGATAATAATGATAATCATAATGTTAATAGTAATAATTATCATTTTTCCCCCCAAAAATTTCCCCCAAAAATCATCAAATGAAGGGAAAAAAAAAATAATTTGCGTTTTCTCTGAAAAGGCTATATTCGCAAGTTTTTGCCGCTTTTTAGATTTAGGGATTTTTTCTTTTCCCCCTTTTTTTATATTTTATGGACATTTTCCTGTCATTATCAAAATTATTATCATGTTTATTATCTTTAAATTAGAAATCATCATAAATTACCCTCATTATTGAAATTTTATCATAAATTAAATTGGAATTATTATCTTATTATTGCAAATTGCATTTATAAAATATATTTTTTTCCCAACCCAACTAATAAAAAACCTAAAATTTAATAATAGTAATAACAAAAATAAAAAAAATAATGTTTTTATAAAAATTTTTTAATCATTTTTTTAAAATATCGTTACTACTTTTATAATAATTATTTTTGCAATTATACTATAATTTAAAAATAATGATAATGATAATAGTAACAATTATTATAGAATAAAAATTTTTTTTAATACCGACACATTATTGGCTTTGATTAAACAATTCTTTAATTATTATTATTCCCCTAGAAATTTGAAAAAAATTTCATCATTGAAATCAAAAAAAATTAGGGTTTCGCGTTTTTTCTCAAAAAAATATTTTTCGCTTGTTTTTTTCGTTTTTTCTAATTTGGGATTTTCTTTTTTGGGTTTTTTTTTTTTTTATAAATGGAGACGTTTACATTTTTATAAGGTTTATTATCACCCAATTTTTTTTTTCCCTTTTTTGGGGGTTTTATAAAACATCATTATCGGGAAAATTACCAGAATTTTTCAGTTTTTATCATCATTATAGAAAACTTTTTTCATCATTATTATCATTATCATTGAAATTTTTTCACCTTTGTTTATATATTTTTTGGCAAAAAACAATAATAAAAAAATTAAATAATAGAAAATTCTATAATCTTTATTTAATCATTATTTTAATGATTTTTGTTATTTCTTATTTTTTAAAAAGTTTTAAATAAGTTTTTTTGAAATTTATGTAATAATTAAAGAAAATAAAAAATGACAATAAAAACAAAAATAATAATAACAAAAACAATATATAAGAATATTTTTATTTCATTTATCATTTTTATCATCATTTTTGTTATTGTGTGGACCTTTTGGGGTTATAATGAAAAAAAAAAAAAATGAAACAAATTTATAGTTTTCTTCTTAAGCCCCCCAAAACCTCGGGGAATAAGGGGGGGTTGTCCCCTTTGGAAAAAATCTGGGTTTTCCCCAATTTCCGGGTTTTAAGGGATGGAACCTACAATTTTCCTGCCCTTAATACAAGCGGGAAATTGGAGCGGGGTATTTATTTTACATTTATATTATAATATTTTTTAATATAAAAATTATATTATATAAAATATAAATAATATATATAAATATTTTTTCCTTTTTTATCTTTTCGTGTTTTATGGAAGCCTATTAGCTTTTAATTATGAGGCACCTCTATTTTGTAGTCCCAATTTCATCACCACGTGGGGGGCGGGGTAAGGGCCAAGGCTTGGGGAAAACCCAGAACGAAAGAAACAAATTTTGGTTAAGCTTTTAGTTTTTTTTTAAAATTAGTGTTATTAGCATTTTTTATAATTTAAAAATTCTTTTTCCTAAAAAAATTTGACTTTAAAGGGAAAATTTTCCCAAACCTAATCTTTGGGGTTTTGCCGGGCCCAAAGAGAGAAAAAAAAAAAAACACAAAAAGATTCGTATTTTTATAATTAGGGGGTTTTTCGTTTCTCGGACAGTAGCCGTTGCAGGCTGGGGCAGGAGGCACCAGACGGGGCGTCCTCTGTTTTTTTGTCCCCCCCACTTTTTTCGGATTTTAATTACGGCCCCCCTTTCGGGGAAAGGGGTATTAGGGTTTTTCGAAAAACTTTTTTTTTTGTGGCAGAGTGTTCATCTAGATAAATTTTAAAATGGGGCGAGTGAATATTAGGCTGGTGCTCTTTTTTGGTCGTAATGACTTTCTTTTTTTATGATTTTAAAGTCTTAAAAAAAAGGAAAACTATTTTTCAGTTCCATTTTAGTCTTGTTTTTTTAAGGGATCTGTTTTGTGTCTTAACTTTTTAAATTGGGGTTTTATATAAAAAAATCAGGTTCTGTGATTTTTTTCCACTTAATTTTTAAAAATACTGATAAGTTTGGTTTTGGCCCTGTAAGGGAAGTAAAAAATGTTTGAGTTTGTGTTTGGCCTTTTTAAGGGAAAAGTAAATACTGATAGCTTTGCTGATTGATAAACAAATTGTTAACCCAAAAATCCTTTACACGTGGGGGAAATCCCCGTGCTCTTTCCTCGCTCAGGTTACGATTACCTTTTCTTTTCTCTCGCTGTTTCATACATTTTACACCACCACCCCTCCCAAAATTTGGAAAAAGGACCTGTCCTCATTTCCCCAAAAAACTTGATACACTTACAACATTGAACACCTCCAACGTACGTATTTAAAAACCCGGGGGGTGGCAGGGGGAGCGTACTGGGGAAAATATTTCACCCGCTAAGACACGAATAATAAAATTAAAAAGTTTTTAAAGGGGGCAATCCCTACATTATTTATACAGTTATAATACAAATTTTTTCAAAAAAACTAATAATAAAAAATAAAATAATAATAATAATAATAATAATAAAATAATAATAATAATAATAATATTATGAGAACTATATTATTTTTTTTTATTATTGTATTTTTTTCGTTATAATACATTTTTTTTAATAATATAATAAAAAAAGTAATAAGATATTAATAAAAATAATAATAATGATAATTTAAAAATAATAATAATAAAGAATAATGATAATATAAAGAATAATAATAATAATAATAAAAATAATAATAAAAAAATAGTAATTTAAAAGGGAAAATTTAAACAAAAACTCTTAATATCTTTTTAAACATTCATTATTGTCATAAAATAATACTTTCTGATAATTTTATCATTATTACCCCACTAATTGCCCAAAAACACCCTTTTGGAGTATTTCTTCAAAAAGGTATATTTCGCTGATTTGCCCTTTTTTTTGACGTTTTGGGGAAAAATTTTTTCCCCTTTTTTTTTTATAAATGGACCCGATTCCCTTTTTATCATGATTAAAAATCATCATTTTATCATTTTCATCGTTATCAAATTTTTCATCGGGGTTAATTTTCCTAAATTTTTACATTATATTCAATTTTTGCAGCTATTATATATTTTTTTTAAAACATAACTAATAATAACAACAAAATAATTGTAATAATAATAATAGCAATAATAACGATTTTATAATAAATTTTTTATATCATATTTTAATTATTATCGGGTTTTTTTGTAATTTTTACAAATTTTAAAAAGTATTTTTTTAATTTTATTAATAAAAATAATGAAAATGCAATAATAACAATAATAATAATAACAATATTTTGAGAAAATATTGTTTTTATTATTCTTTTTATTATTTTTATTATTATTATTATTATTATCATTTTTGGGGATTTTTAAGTTATTGTTATTATTACAGTGTATATTTAATAAATTTTAAAATATAAAATATACATATATATATATATATATAATATATAATATATATTAAAATATAACACTTATGTATTAATATTTTAATACTAATAAAATTAATATATATATAAATATATATATTATATATTTCCCTTTGGGAAAATAGAGAAGTAAAGGGAAAGGCATAGGAAAGAGAGAAAGATAGGGGAGTTTGAAGAGGGAAAAAAAGAAAATATATACATATACACAAAAAGAGCGATAAAGAAGGGGAAAAAAAGCGATAAAAAAAAGGGGGGGGAAAAAAAGATAAAAAAGAGAGAGAGAGAGAAGGAAAGGAGAGAGGGAAAGGGAAGGGGAAAAGAAAGAGAGAAAAGGGCTGAGGAGGGGAAAAAAGCGACACGGAAAAAAAGAAAAAACTAGAGGGTTTGGGGGAGAGGGGAAAGGGAAAAGAGAAAGAGAAATGTGAGAGCAAGGGGATTTAAGAAAAAAGAAGGAAAAAGAGAGACAGTGGGGGGGAGCGAGGGAGTACCGGAGTGCAGAGGCCTTTCGCCCAGCACGTAGGGGGCAACGGGCATGGGGCCCGGGGGGGGTACAGCAGCCTGGAGAAGCTCCGGTACTGCGATCAGCCGTCTCCCCCCAGGATTTCCCCTCTCTCTGCGGGCGGGAAAATTTCTGTGAAGGAGGACAAAAGGTTTGGGTTTAATTTTGGTATAGTTCGCTGGTTCAATTGGTTAGGTTAAATCTCGTTTTTAAACGAAATTTATTTAGTTTAAAGGGTTTGGTTTTAGTTAAGTTAGGTTAGATTTTATTAAAATTTTGTTATGTCCCGTTATGTTTGGGTTTGGTTTTGTTTAGGTTAGGGATGGGGGGTTTGATTTGCCTTTATATATTGACGTTTTGGGTTAGGTTCAGGGTTTGGCTATGTTAGCTGGTTTTGGTTTGAGTAGGTTTTGTTAGGTTAGGTTTGGGTTTTTGGAAGTTAGTTTAGGTTAGGGGAAGTTAGTTTTCCCTTGGGTAAGTAGTTTCATTAGTTTGAAATTTGGGTCAATTTACGTTTTTTACTTTTGTTTTATGGTTTTGTTAATTAAAAATTAGGTTTTTTTAGGGTTTTGTTGGTAGATTAGGTTTTTGTTAGGTTAGGTTTTTAAAAAATGATGGATTTCATTACTTTCGTTAAATAAAAGTAAAATTAACCAATCCCCACTTACCCTACCCTACCCCAAACCCTTTAAAAAACCCCGGGCCTAACCTAACTTTTAAATTAAAACCCGAATTTTAACCCCCACAAAAATAAGCAAACTAACTGAACTAAATGTAAAAAAAATTTTAACGTAGCAAACACTCTATCCTAAACCCAAAACCCGATAAAAACCCAAAACGGGAATTAACTTAAACAATCTAACGAAAAAAAAGCTAACCTACTTAACTTAAAAAAAAATAAAACCCAAAACCCAAATTTTTACAAACCCTAGTAAACTAAACCCCAATTTTAAAAACCCTACTAACTTTTTGAGATTAATTAAACCCAAACCCAACGAAAAAACCCCAAACCAACATAACACAAAAATGACGTAACTAAAACCCTTTTCTGAACCCAAATAAACCCAATCCCAAATTTTCTAACGAAACCTCATCCAAACGAAACCCAACCGACTATACCCAAACTGATAAAATAACGAACATAACATAAATACAAACTAACCATTAAAAAAATAATTTTAAAAAAACATAACAGGACAAAATAACTAAACCATTTTTTAAACTAAAAACAACCGAAAAAGAAAATAAAAACCCAACCTAACCAAATTCAACCTAAATAAACTTAATATAAAATTAAAAAACCTAAAAAATTTTCCCAACCCAACTAAAACCCAAGTTAAACTAAAAAACATAAAACTATCCCCAACCCAAACCTTTAGCTAACCTAAAACCCAAAAACCCAACCCACCCCAACTTAAAAAAAAATAACCTAACTAACCTAACCTAACCAAAAACCCAACCAAACCCAAAACTAACCTAATTCAAGCCTTTCCCCAAGGAATATAACAAAATACAACTAAACCTAACGTAAATTAACTTTAACCCAAAAATATTTGGCAGGTGGGTAACGATAGATAGATGGGAAGGTAGGAAGGTTTACTAGCAAGAGAGAGGGGGAGGTAGATAGACCCGACAGATAAAGTAGGTAGGGTAGGTAGATAACTAGATAGGTAATATGTAGGTAAGAGATATAAAAGTAAAGGGAAGAAGGTAGGTAAAATAGCCCCTTAGCTAAAATGGACATAAAAGCAAAAGATTTTATACCTGCTTTAGACACGAAACAAAATAAATAAATAAATAAATAAAAGATAGATAAATATATATTTAATATATATTTTAAAATAGATATATATATATATATAAAATAACAGATGTTTTTATATACTGTACATAGGGGGGATATGTAGGGGAAGTTGAATAATGTATGTATGAATACAAATTTTCCTATCTATTTTTCCCATCAATTTTCATCTGTCTTGTGTATGTGTGTGTGTAGTGTGTTTTATGTGGTGTTTTAAGTGTTTTGTGGGGTTGTGTGTGTGTTTTGTGTGTGTTTTGTGTGTTGTGTGTGGGGTGTGTGTGGGTTGGCCTCTGACCCCGGGCCCCCCTCTCATGTGGCCCCCAACCCCCCAAAAGCACGAGGGGTCCGCCCCCTCGGCGCCTCTCTTCCCTCAGCCACCCCCTCCAACTGGAAATAAGCTCCCCCCTCACAAAGGCTCGACCCAAAAAAATTCCCCAAAGGAAGAGGGGGAGGAAAGGGGGTCTACGAGGAAAAGGGGGCCCCCCATTGGATCATCCGCGGGGAAATCTTTCCCCTTTCCCGGAACGGGCGACGCGCCCAAGGGGGCAGCCGGAGACTCGGAAGGAAAAGAAGAAAGGGGAAAAAAGCGATCCCAAAAAAGACGAAAACAATAAGGAAGAATGAGACAAAGAAAAAAAAGAAGACGAAAAAGGGGAAAAAGCGATCCCCAAAAAAAAAATGGAAAAAATAAGAAGAGAAAAAATTTTAATAATTAATAAGAAGAAAAAGAAAAAAGTTGGGAAAAATAAGAAGGGAAAAAGGGGGAAAGGGGAAAAATATATATTATAAATATTTATATATAAATATATATATTATATGTATATATATATATATATATATATATATATATACGATATATATATATATTATAATATATATATATATATAAATATATATATATATATATATATATATAATTGTAAGAATACATGAAGACGATAAAATTAAGAAAAAAAATAAGGAAAAAAATAAGAAAATCAATAATTTGAGGATTGATTGCAAAAATAACTATAAATATATAATGAACAGTGAAATAATATCTACGGTAGTAAAAAATAGAAATAGATAAAAAAAGGAGAAATTCAGTAATAAAAGATATTGAATAAAAGATGAGTACAATAGTATCAATAATAAAAAAACTAATTATCAAATAATAAATATAACACTAAAATAATAAAAATATAAATAGATAATGAATACAATCATGAAAATGATAAGTGAATAAATAACAGATACAGTAATAACAATATATTTAAATCATGAAAGAATAACAAACATAATAAAAAATAATAATAATAAAATAAATATAGTAAATAAACAATAAATGATGATAAACATAAACTTATTCGCTTATCATTATCCTGTCCTTATTAGTGGGGATTAATGAGGGTAATTAGTGCCCCGGGCGGATCAAAATCATCTGCTGAATGGAGGATTAGACATATAACCGTAATGATAAATTAACAAGGAAATTAATTATTACCGGAAGTAATTGTGTATCATCAATCAAAAAAAATACGTAATTTCAGCTGCTGACTGAAATCAAACGATTCAGTTTAATAATAAACAATAGAATTATCAATTTCTATATTTATTCATTTTAACTGATTAGTCATCATGTAAAATAATAAAAAAAAAAAAATCATAATAAAAAATGACAATGAGTCAAAAGGAAAAATACATCAATATGGCAACCAGAATGACAGAATGAATACCAGAATGACAATATGGTAACCAGAGTAACAATATAACAACCAGAATGACAATGTAGCAATCTGAATGGCAACATGACAACCAGAATGGCAATATGGCAACCAAAATTAAAATATGACGATCAGAATTACAATGACATGAATGACAATGTGGCAACCAGAATGGCAATATGGCAACCATAATTATGCCAATAATTTGACAACAAAGATGACATGACAACCGGAATAACGAAATGGCACCCAGAATGATATGACAACCATAATTACATGGCAACTAGAATGACATGACAATATGGCAACCATAATGACAGAATGGCTACCAGAATGACAATATACTTCATTTTCTGAAGTTTTCATTGGCTAGGATTTGTCGCTGTTTGCTCAACAGTCTAATCCGCTAATTTGCCAGTAACTGCCCAATTCTCCATGGTGTCCAGTTCTTAGTTTTTCACACATGAAGCATTTATTATCATTTCGGGTGCTATGCGTTGTACCTTTCAGTACGTTAAGATACTAATCTTATTCATTAAGCCGTCAGGAGAGTTTTTGAAAGAACGTTTTTGATTCATACTAAATACTAAACAGCCTATGAACATAAGTGTGCAGTCGCCGAAGAAGGTTTGTAAACTCTTACCCTCTGGGCCCTGTTCAGTCGCTCTCGATAGATTCATCTCGTTAAGAGGAACTGAGGCAGGCAGGGCAGGCCCTTGTCTTTCCCATCTGAAGGAGTGTGGGCGAGACCCTCTCCTTACGGCACAGTAACGGGTTTCCATATGTTGAGAATGAATATGCGGGTTTATCAGATGGTGAGCATACACGTGATCCTTCAATGCGCCGTTTGCATATCAATTCTTGCTATGACGGTTTCGGTTCCTTTGATGAGCGTGTCTGCCTCGCAAGGGGTGTCGAGCACTAGCGCCATGATTTCCCGTAATTTTCAATATCCTCAAAGACAATTGACTCGCCTGAGCTCTCTATCGCTGTTCTATTGGTGGTGTCTGATGGATTTTGAATTTGTTACTTCCGATAATAAATCATATATTATATATACACATATAAATATCTATATGTATAAACACACAGATTTATACACATACATACCCACAAACACACATACACACACATATACATATAAGTATGTATGTATATATACATATGGATATATATGTATATATATTTACATATGTATATATATGCATATGTAAAAATTTTTTTACATATAGATATTTTTGTATATATATTTACATATGATATATATATATATATATATATATATTATATATTATATATATATATATATATATATGTATGTGTGTGTGTGTGTGTGCTTATATGTATATGTATATAAATACGTATATGTATATATATTTATATATTCATATAAATATGTATAAATATACATATATATGAATAAATAAATATTATATACATATATATATATACATATACATATAAGCACACAAACACACACACAGCATCATCATTATTATCATGATTATCATCATTATATCGTATCATCATCTTATCATTGTCATCAATATCATCTTCATTATCATCATTACTGCAATTATTATCATCATTATTGAAATATTTAATAATTGCAATAATGATGATAATTGATAATTATCATTATTATTCCAATTACTGCAGTTTAATGTATATTTTGCAACTATACTAATAACAACAACAATAATCATGTAATAACAATAACAAACAATAATAATAATAAAAACAATAACAAACAATAATAATAGTAATAACAATAACAAAGCAATAATAATAGTAATAACAATAACAAACAATAATAATGATTTTATAATCATTAGTTATATCATTACTTTAATTAATATCGTTATTACTGTAATTATTGATGTTATGATAATCATTTTTGCAATTATACTACTAGTAAAAATAATAATAATGATAATAATAACAATAATAATATTAATAACAATATTATAACGACTATTATTATTATTATTATACATTATTATTATTATTATTGCTATTATTACATTTGTAATACATTTTTTGGTAATAATACTAATAATAAGAGAAATAATAATAATAATAATAATAATAATAATAATAACGTAAGAGAAGTTGAAGAGGAAGGTTATAAATTCCTTGGCATCCTGCAGTTGGATAAGACTCTAGTACGAAGATGAAAGGCAAGATAACATCAGAGTATGTGAGAAGAGTAAAGAAGCTATGCAGATCCAAACTGAATGGAGGAAATGTGATCAGTGGCATCAACACATGAGCGATGAACGTACTACGTTACAGTGCAGGTATTGTGGATTGGACAGTGGAAGAGCTGGTCAGCATGGATAGAAGAACTAGGAAAATTGTGGCAATGAATGGGTTTTATGCACACCAGAAGTAATGTTGCGAGACTGTACCTGCCAAGGAAGGAGGAGGAAGAGGGTTGTTAAGCATTGATGAGTGTGTAAACAAGGAGAGTAAGTCCTTGCATGGCTATCTCAGAGAGACCACAGAGTGGATGCTTCAAGCTGCTTTTTAAAAGGGGGTGTTTAGATGAAGAAGAGAACCTCCAGATTACTAGAAGAGGAGGCAGGAGGAGAAAATCAGGAACTGGAAGGAGAAAGACCTGCATGGAGAGTTTGTGCGACAAACAGCAGATGTAGCTGGAGAAGATTCCTGGAGATGGCTAGGAATGGTTTTTTGAAAAAGGGAAAAGAAGGTCTGCTCTTAGCTGCTCAAGAACAAGCTTTAAGAACAAATTCGATCAAGCACAGCATAGATAAGACTTCAGTAACACCTCTGTGTAGAGTGTGTGGAGACTCTCCTGAAACTGTAAGACATATTATCAGTGGATGCAAGAAGCTTGCCCAGGGAGAGTACAGAAAACGCCATAATAAGGTGGCCCTGCGGGTGCACTGGGAAATTTGCAGAAAGTACGGGATAGAATGTACCGACAAGTGGTATGACCATCAGCCATTGGCAGTTGCAGAGAACAGAGATGTTCGAATTACCTGGGACATGACCGTTTACACAGATAAGAAGCTGAATCATAATCGACCGGATATTACTCTACTAAGGAAAGATACACGGAGTGGACACTAATTGACATAGCTGTACCAGCGGACCAGAACATCATCAATACTGAGGAAGAGAAAGTGGCTAAATATCAAGAACTAGCATTCGAAATTAAGAGAATCCATAGAGCATCGAAAGTGACAGTGATACCAGTCGTGATCGGTGCACTCAGAACAATCTCAAAGAATGCAAAAACCTGGCATGGAAGTTAGACATACCTGACATTGTTGGAAGTGCACAGTTGTCGGCCATCCGTGGAACAGCTCACATATTGCGGAAAGTTCTGTTTCTAAGCTGCGGGAAGTAGCTGAGACAAGACAAAGAGGACCCAGAAGAACATCAAAAGGGCTGGAGAGAATGTATAATGATAATATAATAATAATGATAATGATATTAATAATAATAGTAGTAGTAGTAAAAATAATAATAATAATAATAACAATAATAATAATAACAATGATAATATTAATAATATTAATAATCATCAAATGTTATCAAAATTCTCTTTATTCTCACTTTTATCATCATTATTGTCATAATTAATACAATTCTGGTAATTATTTCATTACCATAATAATTGCCAAAATCATCATAAAATCGAAAAACGTCATTCTATTATATATGGACACAATTCCTATTATTATCATCCTTATTATCATGATTATCATCATTATTATCGTTATCATCATCATTGCATCATTGTCATCACCATTATCATCATTATGCAGTTATTATCATCATTACTGCAATTATTATCATTATAATTGCAATTATTGCAGTATATTGTATATTTTTGTAACTATACTAATAACCACAACAATAATAATAGTAATAACAATAATAACGATTTTATAATCATTATATATATCATTATTTAATTAATATCGTTATTACTGTAATTATTACTGTTATAATAATTATTTTTGCAATTATACTACTAGTAAAAAAAACAGTAATGATAATAATAACAAAAACTAATATCAATAACAATATTTTAACGACTATTATTATTATTATTATTATTGTTATTATTATTATTATTATTATTTTGTTATTATTACAGTTATATTTTTTTGGTATAATACTAATAATGAAAGTAATAAAAAATAATAATAATAATAATAAAAATTATAATAATAATATAATTTTATAATATAATAAATCATAATAATAATAATATAATCTAAAAAAAACAATAATAATAGTAAAGATAAATAATATTAATTTTAATTTATAATAAAATAAAAATAAATAATAATAATAATAAAATAATAATAAATAAATAATAATGGGTAATATTAATAATACTAATAATCTCAAATGTTATCAGAATTCTCTTTATTCTCACTTTTAGCTTTATTATTGTCATGATTAATACAATTCTGGAAGTATTTCATTATACCTAATAATTGCCAAAATCATCAAAGAAGTAGGAAAAAAACGTCATTTTGGAGGTATACTCTCAACAAAAGGATATATTTCGCAGGTTTTGCCGCTTTTCGACTTTTCGGATTTTTTCTCTTTTACCGTTTTTTATATATATGGACACAATCCTGGTATTATCATTCATTATGATCATGATATCAGATTATTAGCGTTATTAAGCATTATCATCATATATATATATATATGTATATATATAATATATATATATATATATAATATTATATTATAGATATATATATATATATATATATATATATATCTATCTGTCTCTCCTTTTTTTCTCTCTCTATCTTTTCTCTACCTCTACTCCTGCTCTCTCTGTCTCCTCTTGACTTCTTTGTCTCTTCTCCCTCTTCTATGAGGGTAGGTCAGACGGCAATGTGGAGTCCTTGGTAGGATAAGGGCAAGAAGGGCCGGTTAACAGCAAGGATTGGAAGGATTTAGGAACTTGAAAAAGTACAAGGAAAGCCTCAGGCAAGTGAGAATTGGGGGTGAGGATGCATGAAAGACGGGGTGAGGATGCGTGAGGGACGGGGAGAGGATGCGTGAGAGACGGGGTGAGGATATGATGAGAGACGGGGGAGAGGTGTGTGAGAGACGGGGTGAGGATCTGTGAGAGACGGGGTGAGGATGCGAGAGAGACGGGGTGAGGATCTGTGAGAGACGGGGTGGAGGATGAGTGAGAGACGGGTGAGGATGCAGGTTGCCTAAAACCTAAAGTAATGAGCATAATCTTAAACTTAAACCAAGCCTAACCTCACCCAAAGCTGAAACCTTATATAGAAGACCCAAACTAATCTATGACACATACTTTATCGAATTGACAAGTGCAAGTTAGGTCGTGATTCTAAAGCTATGGACATCCAGCATTTTGTCGGGCTCCATGTTATGGTCTAAAGGACGCCAGCAATCTGTTAAAATGTATGCTAACTGATGACTACAGGAAGTGTACAAAGTACTGGAGTACTGTATCAATTATTTTGCAGAACAGTTCAACTGAAATTATAGAGGTAATCTGAAGTGATCTGCACACAAATAAAAGTGAAGTGAAGTAAAATGAAAATGTATGCTAATTGAAAAGTTAAGTGTACAAAGGCTAGGCTTAGATTAGTTTGGGTTTAGATTTCGGTTAGGCACTAGGTAGGTTGGGTAGGTAAAGGTTAAACTGGGGTGAGAGGTCTTAAGGTTAGGTTTTGGCTAGGTTATGTTATTACATATTAGTTAGGTTAGGTTACTAGTTAAAGTTAGATATGTTTTTTTAGTTAGTTTAGGTTAGTTTATGTCTGTTTATTAGTTTTGTTTAGTTAAGTTAAGTTAGGGTAATTAGGTCAAGGTAGGTTAGGTTTATACTTATTAGTTATGGGTAGGTTTGGTAGCTGGAATGCTTTAAAAGTAAATGCGATGCAGTTTTCTTTCTTATCTCTATTTATAAAAAAAAAAAAAAGAGAGAGAGGAGAAAAAAAAAAAAAAAAAAAAAAAAAAAAAAAAAAAAAAAATAATAATTATATACTATATATATATATACTACTATATATGAGATATATATTATATATATAGATATAATATCCTACGGACAGATCTATACTTCTGAAAGACTGTTATTATATACGAATTTAATCATGAATGTCGCATATTATATATATATATATATGATATATAATATAAATATATATAATACTATATATATATATAATAACTATATATATAACGTCAATAATATATGTTTAACATTTTTTTCTTTTATTGGGGACAGAAACATACGAAAAAATTACCCGAACTGAACGTCTTTTTAGGTGAATTATAGATTACCCAAATCAATAAACAAAAAATACAAAAGAAAATTATTTATCATTATCAACAAAAAGGTCATTTTTCGAAGGTTCAAAGTCAACATTCTGGAAGTTAGTGTTTCCTTATACCTAAATGAATACCCAAAATGCATTTTGCAAAGTCCTAAAATGTAATAGTTTAATATGTCAATGTTTCCTTATCCCTAACCTAAAACCTAAACTTTTCCTAACCTAACTTAAACCTTTAGCTACACTAAAGTAACAATTCTAGTTTAACCTTAAGATTAGCTGATCTAAACCTCCATTTTAGCCTAACCCAACGATCCTAAACCTAAGTGTCACTTAAACTAACCCATATCAAACAACCTAAACCAAAAAAAACAAAAAAAAAACCTATACCTAACCTAAATAAGGGATTGACCTAACTTAATATTTTCTAAACCTTTAAACATCCTTAAGATCCTAAACAAACCGTTTAAACCTAAATATAACCAAAATACACCTAACCCATATATAACCTAAGCTAAACCTAACTCAATCCAACCTAAAACATAACTAAACTAAAATATAAAGATTCTACCCTTTCTACCTTTCCTAACTTTACGATTCTAATCTAAACGTAATCTAAACTACCCTAACCCATACCTACTTAAATTAAACATGGACTAACCTAACCTAAACCCTAAACTCCAAACTACCAAATCTAAACATTACTAACTCAACAAAAAATTATCTAACTAAACCTAAACCTTATTAACCGAACCTATCTAAATTTTACCTAACACTAATCTTTCGAATCTTACCTAACCTAACCTGAACCTAATCTAACCTTACTAATGTAAATTTAACCTAACCAATCTTCAATGATTATAACCTAACCTAACAATTCTGACTTAACCAAGCCATTCTAAACTAACCTAAACTTAATCTAACCCCCCCCAACCCAACTTAAATTTACGTTACCTACGTAAACCTAACGTATTTAAAATAACCTAACCCTTACCTAGACACCTACTCTATATCTAACTGACCTAATACAACAATTCTAAAATAAAATAAACCTAACCTACATAAATCTAAATACAACCTAACTTAACTAAGCTACTACCTAAATGGAACCTACAAAAACCTTACCTACCTTAAACCTAACCTAACCAATCTAACGTAGACCTAACCTAAACCTAACCAAAACCTAACTAAGCAAACCAAATCAAACCTAGAACTAACCTAACCTAACCTAAAAACTAAATAAGCAAACCAAATCAACTAGACTACAACACCTATTTAATCAAAATTAACCAAACCTGAAACCAAAATACGGATTCTACTAAACCACCTTACTGTTCTAAATTATCTAACCATTTTAAATCAAAAAACTATTCTAACCTAAAATAATACAACAACGTTTCTAGCCTAAACTACACTTATGATTCTAATTGTAATGTAATAACTTAACCTAACCAATAAACTCAACCTTAGCTATCCTTATCTTCTAACCCTAACAAAAAAAAAGGCAGATAGGGATAGCAAAGAACGAAGGAGAGAGAGATGTGAGGAAACAGAGCAAGAGGGAGTGAGAGATGAGGTCAAAAGGCATGAAAAGCGAAATGTCTAAGATGAAGATAGAGAGGAGGAGAGAGACAAAGAGGAAGAGGGAGACAGAGAGAGCATGAGGTAGAGGTATAGAGAGAAGATAGAGGAGAGAAAGAAAGAGACGAGAGAAAGAAAAGAGAGAGAGACAGAAAGATGAATATATATTAGTATATATATAATATATATATATATATATAATATATAATGATAATGATGATGATAACGATGATAATCATTGATAATCATGATAATAATGAGATAATCAACAGGAATTGTGTCCGTATGTAATAAAAAAGGTAAAAAGAAAAAAATTCCCAAAAGTCAAAAAGCGAAAATAGAGCCTTGAGAGTAGACTCCAAAAGACGTTTTTCGATTTCTCTTGATGATTGGCAATTACTAGGGTAAATATGATATATTACCAGAATTGTATTAATATGACACTAATGATGAAAAATGAGAATAAGAGAATTTGAGACATTTGAGGATTATCAATATATATTATTATTATCTATTATTATTATTATTATATTATTATTATTATTATTCTTACTAAATTATTATTACATCATATTATTATTATTATCATATTATAATAATTATTATTATTACTTCATTATTTGATATTACCCCCCCCAACAAATCATAACAGTAATATAACAACAATAATAAGAATTAAGTATAATAATAATAATAGTCGTTATGATTATTGTTATAATATCAATATTGTCATTATTACATTACTCATTATTTTACTGGTAGTAAAATTGTCATTTTGGTTGCCATATTGTCATTCTGGTTGTCATATTGCCATTCGGCTACCACATTGTCATTTTGTTTGTATTTGTTATTCTGGTTGCCATTATTGTCATTCTGGTATTCATTCCTGTCATTCGAGTAGCCATTATTGATGTATTTGTCTTTGACTCTCGCATGAAAAAAAACCCGTATTAAGAGAGCATGTTGTAATTACTGATTTTGTTGTATATTTTGATCTTCGAGTTTATTATTGTTACATGATGGACTAATCAGTTAAAATGAATAAATTTGAATGATAATTTCTAGTTATTATTAAATTGAATCGTTTGATTCAGTCAACAGCTGAAATTAGTATTGGACGATGATGATACACAATGCTTCCGTTAATTAATGAATACCTTGTTAATTATCATTACGGTTATATGTTAATCCTCCATTCAGCAGAGGATTTGATCCTCCCGGGGCTCTAATTACCCTCATTAATCCCCCACTATTAAGGGACGAGTCTAAGGATAAGCAAATAGTTTATATTTATCCATCATTTATTGTGGATAAAATTGTATATTTATCCTATTTTTATTTTTATGTTTGTTTTCATTAATAACTTATTATATCTTAGTTATTGTATCTGTTATTTATTCACTTATCATTTCATGAGTGTATTCATTATTTATTTATATTTTATCATTTTAGTGTTGTATTTCTTATTTGGAAATTAGTGTTTTTTACTATTGATATATGTATTCATATTTATTCAATAAACTTTTATTACTGAATGTCTCCTTTATTTTTATCTGTTGCTTTTTCTGACTACGTAGATATTGTCATTATCTATTTCTAGTTATTTTTGCAATCAATCCATCAAATTATTGACTTTCGTTCCCTTCCGCTTATGTTTTTAATTCTTATTTTTATGCTTCTCCAAAATTCTTCACTTTCTTATTTTTTCTTTTTTTCGAATTCTTACTTTATCTTTTCATGTATTGTTGTTTCTTACAATTTGTATATCTATATATATATATATATATATAGAGATACTATATAGTCATATATATATATATTATATATATAGATATATATATACATAGGTGTATATATATATATATATAGTATATTATATATAATATCTAGATAATATATATGTCATAGAGATAGAAGATACAATAGATATATGATAATATATATATATATTGAGAATAATATATATATAATATATAGATAGATATATATAACATCTGTATTATAGATCTATATATATATACTATAGTACTACTAATAGATACATATATAATATTAATAATATATATATATATAAATACTAAGATCATTTATATATAATTATTCCACTTCCTTGTTCTATTATTATTCAAACTTATTCTTGTCTTCTTATTATTATATTAATTTATCTCTTTTCATTGCTTCCATTTTATTTCGATTCGCTTCTTCCCCATTTCGTTTTCTTTTTTGTCTCATTCTTCCCTTTATTGCTTCGTCTATTTGGATCGCTTCTTCCATTTCGTCTTCTCTTTTTCTTGTCTTCATTCTTTCCTTATTGCTTCATTCTTATTGGGATGGCTTCTTCCGTTCTTCTGGTTTATTCCTCGAGTCTCCGACTGCGCCTTCGTAGAAGCGTCGTCGTTCCCAGCCAGGGGAATATTAGTATATTACCAAAAATATATGATAACTGTAATAATAACCAATAATAATAATAAAAGTATAATTAAATACTACGAATTGTTATAATATTGTTTATTAATATCATTATTGTTATTATTATCATTATTTTATTTTTTACTGGTAGTATTAATTGGAAAAAATAATTTTATAACAGTTAATAATAAGAGCAATAAACGATATTAATTAAAATAATGATAATAAATAATGATTATACAAACGTTATTATTGTTATTATTATTGTTAGTACTATTATTATTGTAGTTGTCTAGTATAGATGTAAAAATATATATTATAAATGCAATAATTGCAATAATATGATAATTATTGCAATAATGATGGATAATAATTGCAATGAAGTATGATAATGATGAGTAATGAGATAATTGTAATGATAACGATAAAATGATGATAATCATGATAATAATGATGATTAATAACCAGGAATTGTTGTCCATTTATATTAAAAAAAAAAGGTAAACAAGAAAAAAAATCCAAAGTCGAAAAAGCGGCAAAATCTAGCGAAAATAAGCCTATTGAGAGCAAGACTCCAAAAAGACGTTTTTCAGTTCATTGATGATTCTGGCAATTATCTAGGGTAAATAATGAAATAATACCTGAATTCCCGTTAATCATGACAAGAAGATGATAAAAGTGAGAATAAAGAGAATTTGGATAACATTTGATGATTATTATATTATTAATATTATCATTATTCTTATCATTATTATCATTATTATTCTTTATCTTCATCTTAGTAGTATATTATTTCTATTATTATTACTTTTAATTAGTAGTATTTATTGCAACAAAATATATTATAGACCGTAATAATAACAATAATAATAATAATAAGTATAATATAATAATACGAATTGTATAATATGTTATTAATACATTATGTGTAGTATTATCATATTATTATTTTACTGGTAGGATCCATGTAAAAATAATTATTATAACAGTAATAATTACATAATAACGATATTTAATTAAAATAATGATAGAATAATGAATAAAAACGTTATATTGTTATTATTATTGTGATTACTATTATTATTGTAGTTGTTATTAGTATAGATGTAAAAATATATATTATAACTGCAAATTATTGCACTAATAATGATAATTATTGCATAATGATGATTAAGAATTGCATAATGATGATTAATGATGATAATAATGCTGCTAATTGATGATGATAACGATACTAATTGATGATAATCATGGATAATAATGATGATAATAACAGGCATTGTGTCCTATAAATAAAAAGGTATACAAGAAAAAAAATCCCACAAGTCGAAAAAGCGGCAAAAATCTAGCAAAAACAGAAGCCTTTTGAGAGGAGACTCCATAAATGACGTTTATCCACTTCATTGATGATTTCGCGGCAATTATTAGGGTAATAATGATTAATAATACCTGAATTTATTAATCATGACAATAATGATGATAAAAGTGAGAATTAAAGAGATTTGGATAACATTTGATGATTATTAATAGTATTACTATATCATTATTATGATCATTATTATCATTATTATCATTATTATATCTTATTATTATTATTATTATTATATATTATTATTATTAATTATTATTAATTATTATTATTATTATTATTATTTTATGATTATATGATTACTTTAATATTAGTATTATGCCAAAAAGATATTATAACTGTAATAATAACAATAATAATAATAATAAGTAAATTATAATAATACGAATTGTTAAATATTGTTATTAATATCATTATTGTTATTATATCATTATTCTTTTTTTTATGGTAGTATAATTGTAAAAATAATTATTAGAACAGTAATAATTACAGTAATAAACGATAATAATTAAAAGAATGATATAAAAATGATTATTTAAAAACGTTATTATTGTTATTAATTATTGTATTCTATTATATTGTAGTTGTTATCTAGGGATAGAGTAAAAATATATATTTATAACTGCAATAATTGCAATAATAATGAAATTATGCAATAATGATGATAATATTGCAATAATGTGATAATGATGTGATAATGATGATATGATGATAATGATGATGATAACGATAATGATGATTAATCATGATACAATAATGATGATAATCACACAGGAATTGTGTCCAATATAATAAAAAAGGTAAGAAAAAAAAAATCCCAAAAGTCGAAAAAGCGGCAAAATCTTAGCGAAATCTAGCCTTGAGAGTAGACTCAAAAAGGACCGTTTTTTCCATTCATTTGATGATTCTGGCAATTATAGGGTAATAATGATATAATACCTGAATTCTATTAATCCATGACAAAATGATGATAAAAGTGAGAATAAGAGAATTTGGATAAAATTGATGATTATTAATTTCTTACTATTATCATTATTATTATCATTATTTATCATTTATATGATTGATTATCATCTCATTATATTATTATTATTATGATTATTATTATTATTATTAGATATTATTATTATTATTATTACTTTAATTATTAGTATTATTGCCAAAAAAATATTAATTATAACTGTAAAATAACAATAATCATAATAATAAGTATAATTAAATAATACGAATGTTATAATATTGTTATTATATCTTCTGTTTTATTATTCAATTATCTATTTTTTTACTGGTTAGTATAATTGTAAAAAAATAAATTATTTAACAGTAATAATTACAGTAAATAACGAATTAATTAAAATAATGATATAAAATAATGATTATAAAAACGTATTATTGTTATTATTATTGTCTTAATATTATTATGTAGTTGTTATTATATAGATGTTAAAAATATATATTATAACTGCAATAATTGCAATAATAATGAGAATTATTGCAATAATGATGATAATAATTGCTAATGATGATAATGATGATGATAATGATGATATAGATGCATAATGATGATGATAACGATAATAATGCTGAAATCATGAAAATAAGATGATAATAAAAGGAATTGTAGTCCATATATAATAAAAAAAGGTTAAAAGAAAAAAAATCCAAACTCCGAAAAAAAGCGGCAAAATCTAGCGAAATATAGCCTTTGAGAGTAGACTCCAAAATGACGTTTTTCCATTCATTTGATGATTCTGCAATTATTAGGGTAATAATGCTATAATTACCTGAAATTCTATTAATCATGACAATAATGATGATAAAAGTGAGAATAAAAGAGAATTTGGATAAACATTTTGATGATTATTGAGATTATACTATTATCATTATTCTATCATTATTAATCATTATATCATTATTATTATCACATTAGTTATTACTTATTATTATTATTATATTATATTATATTATTATATCTATTATTACTTAATTATTAGTATTATTGCCAAAAAAATATATTATAACTAGTAATAATAACAATATAATATAATAAGTATAATTTATAAATAATACGAATTGGTATATATTGGTATTAAATATCATTATGTATTAGTATCATTATTATTTTATTTTTTAATGGTAGTATATTGTAAAAAATAATTATTATAACAGTAATAATTACAGTAATCACGATAATAATTAAAATACTGCATATAAATAATGAGTATAAAACGTTATGATGTTATTATATTGCTATTATATTATTATTGTAGTTTTATAGTATTGTGTAAAAATATATATTATAACTGCAATAATGCAATAATAATGATATTATTGCAAAATGATGATAATAATTGCAATAATGATGATAATGTAGATGATAATGATGATAATGATGATAATGATGATGATAACGATAATAATGATGATAATCATGATAATAATGATGATAATAACAGGAATTGTGTCCATATATAATAAAAAAAGGTAAAAGAAAAAAAATCCCAAAAGTCGAAAAAGCGCAAAATCTAGCGAATATAGCCTTTTGAGAGTAGACTCCAAATGACGTTTTTTCCATCATTTGATGATTCTGCAATTATTAGGTAATAATGATAATAATTACCTGAATCTATTAATCATGACATAATGATGATAAATGAAATAAAGAGAATTGAAACATTGTAAATAATACTATACTATTATATATTATTATATATTATTATTATTATTTATTATTATTATTATATTATTATTATTTTATTATTATTCTTTAATTATATTGCAAATATATAACTGAATATACATATAAAATAAGTATATATATTAATGTTATTTGTTATATTCATTTATATCATTATTTTTGGTAGTATATTGTAAATATTATAACATAATTCGTATACGAATTATTAAAAGATAATATGATAAAACTTATTATTTATACTAATTGTAGTTGTTAGTAGAGTAAAATATATTATAACTGCAATGCATAAGTAATATGCATATATGATATAATTGCATAATGATATAATGATGAATAATGATGAATGAGATATAACGTATAATGATGATAATCATGATATATGATATAATAACGGATTGTGCATTATAAAAAGTAAAAAAAAATCCAAGTCGAAGCGGCAATTACGAATTAGCCTTTGAGATATGA
>NW_023647140.1:0-7365 GCF_015228065.2 Penaeus monodon
CTCCTGAAAAAAGAAGAAAGATCATATTATCACCCTCGTTATTAAAATTTCGGGGCAATAAATTTTTTATTTTTTCCCTTTTGTTTTACAAAGGCATTATAAAAGACCTTGTTAGGGTTTTGTTTATGACATTTTCTTCATTGGGAGGGGTGGGGTCACCGCGTAACAGGATCAATCTCGACCGGGACAATTTCAAACACGAAATTTGGGGGGGGGGGTGTGGAGGGGAGGGGGGTGAGGGGAGGCGGGTCACAGGACACCGGGCTTTGGGGTTGGATTATGATTGCATCATTCTTTTGGGAGGGGTGATCACTCGACTTCAGGCGGGTTATAAAGATATTAAATTTGAGAAACCCACCACACTAAAATAATAAATCACCCCAAAAAATAGGTTGGGAGGAAGTCACGCAGACGTAGTTATATTTTTGATATTCCCTGAAAATTTTTGTGTTTGTGGTGTGAGTGTGTGTGTGTGTGTGGTGTGTGGTTGTGATGTGTGTATGTGTGTGTTGTGTGTCGTGAGGGAAAAGAAAAATAAAAGTATTATCGACCCCACTTTATAACCCTTTTTCATTTAATTGTATTTTTACCCCGGGCACGACGAGGGACGGAACGGAAATTTATTGGTCATTAGAAACCCTGTGTGGGACCGACCTGAGGGGGGACGGGGGGGAGGGCGTTGGGGTTATTGATTATGACATTTTTCATTCTTTAGGAGGGGGGGTTTACTCGTTTTAAACAGGGTAAATTTTCTCACCCGGGTACAAGTTCAAACACGGAATCATTAGGAGGGGGGTCATGTCTGAACAGGGTCAATTTCATCCAGGTAAAAGTCAAACACGATGAATTTTGCGGGGGGCGGGGTGGGAGGGGGGAGGTCACTGTGAACCTGGCATGGGGTTTTGGTTTTATGATTGCCTCATTCTTTAGGAGGGGTGCACTGTGTGTGAACGGGGTTTAATTACGATACGGTACAAGTTTAAAAAATTGAATTTTGCGGTGCGGGGGTGGGGGGGTAGAAGGGGGGGTGGTGGGTGGGGGGGGGGGAAATGGGTGGGGGGAGGGATCATCGTGGTTTCCTGGATATGGTTTCAGAGAGAAGGGGGGGGGGGAGTCCCCAGGTGTGTGAAAATGATTTTGGGTTAGGGTCGTTAAAATGATTCGGGTTTACGGTCTTTGTTGGTTAATCATTTTTGCGGTCATTCCCTTTTGTGAGCGTAAGGTGAGGCTTTCTGCCCCGTGCCGTTTTGGAGAGGAGGGGGAGGGACACTGTTAGATATCATTAGGTGGGTTTGATTTCCAGTTCTGATCATTGATTATGATAATCACTTTAATTATGCCTATTTTGCTATTATGCCCCATGAACGACCGTAAGGTAGTCTGGGTGCATCCCTAAACTTCATTAACTATGATTAATGATTCCGGTTATGGTCATTGATTATGTTTAACATTTGCGGTTAGGGTCATTGGTACGTAAATCGATTGCAGTTCCGGTTTCATAACCTATTTCCGTTACACCCTCATGTAGTAGTGCCCGGGTTAGGGTTTATTGATTACATAATCACTTGCGGTTACGGTCATTGGTTACGTAAATCGATTGCGTTTTCCCGGGTTTTCTCATTAACCTACTTCCTGTTTACACCCTCATGTACGTACGTGAGTGGGTCGTCTGTCCCTTATGCATCTACTTATTATATATAATATATATATAATATAATATATATATATTTTATTTATTTATATATATATAATTATACACAATACATATATATATATATATTTTACACATATACATATATATATATAATATATATATATTTTATATATTTTATATATAATATACATATATATATATATAAAATACTTTATAAATATATAATATATATACAATATATAATATATATATACATATATATATTGGTGTTTTTTTTGTGTGTTGTGTGTCTGTGTAGTTGTGTGTGTGGGTGGGGCTGGTGATGTCTGTGTGTGTGTCTGTAATTGTATGTTTGTGTATGTTTTTGTTGTGTGAGTGTGTTATGTATGTGTGTACACACACACACACACACACACACACACACCATACACACACACACACACACACAACAATATAATATATATATATATATATTTTATGGGGGATCAGATGTCAGACGGAATGAGATCGAGGGTTCGAGTCACGGCCGGCGCGTTTTTCCCCTTTAGGCAAGGACTTCACCTCGATTGCCTCTACCATGGGGGGCCCAAAGGGCCAGCCAAGTCTTGTATGGTCACAAGCCCGGTAAACAGAAAAGATACCTAAAAGGAAACACCGGCACTCTCCGTTAAAGGAACTGGGGACCCTACACGTACTCACCCAAGAGCATCAAACATGAAAACTACAGTAAAGATCTGTTGTGACCACGGCGGCTCAAACAGAGCCTACCGTTAAAAAATATATATATATATGTATATATATTATATATATTATTATATATATATATATAATATATATATTAAAAAGATGTGATAATTCTATTCCGTTACAGATGGAAAATTCTATTGGTACCGTGGACCACGTGGCGTTTTCCACGTGGATCCAAAATGCCCCAAATAAGAACCACCGCTCAGCAGGGCGAGGTCAATTTATACTGACCTCGTTTGACGGGAGTTCATTCCAAGCTACCGACGCGTAGGGTCAGCTCTGCCTTCCGGAGAGTTCGTGTCACAGCGACCAGGCGGTAAGGTCAGCTCCGCCCTCTCTCCGGGAGTGACCGTGGCTCCGCGGGCGCTTTTGACCTTTAGACAAATCGTAGCGTCGTCGTAGCATGGGGTTCCCCTTTACTGTGTTTGCGTCCCTGTCAGCCACGTACTAGAGTAGGGCATAGCCGTTATTCCTGGGTGGCAGCGGGGGCCTTGCACCCTTTTGGAGCAACACGAACACACCACCCCCGAGAAAAATCCGCTCGACCGCTAGAGACAATGTCGAAGAACAAAAAGCACGTGTACACGTTGTTGGCCCCTTTCTTATTTCTTTTCCCTTCCTTCTCCATACATGGTGTAAGCCGTTGTTTTTTTTTGGGGTTTAAAAGGTGTAATGACAGAAAATGGCTCGTTCTCCGCTATTCTTCCCCCCTCAGATCTATTTCCGTGCGATGGGAGTATTGTGATCATAAACAGAATATCGTTGGGTTAGTAAAGTATTAATTATTTCTCTCGTTTTTTAGAGATTTATTGTTTCTCTGCAACGATGTAAACCGCGTTCTTTGTTTTATCTTATCACGAAATACCATTTCATTTTATCTCGTTCCTAACCCTCGCCCCCGCCCTGGACCGTCCCTTTTCTTTTTTGCGGTACTTTGGATTAGAAAAAGGTTTAATTTTCCTGTCTGACCGACCTCACTTTTTTTTCCCGGTGGGTGGGGGCGTGGGTAGGTCAGTGACCACTTGTTCCTCTACTTTGGAAGCAAAACATTCATTTTCATTGCTTTTTGTGACACGTTCTTTTTCGGCGCTAGAGGGGGAAGCAGGAAACAAAATTGTATTATTTGGAAATATAGCGTAGGATCTTCCCCATATCATAGTGCACAGATTGCCCGATATTGCCCCGGGTTGCGTAAACGCCTAATAGATCTGCGCTCCGTCTTTCGAAAGTAGGTGCAAAAAACCAAATTTATTCGTTCGGAAACTTTTTGAGTCAGTGTGCCCCGCGATTACGTCCATTAATTAATGTAGGACTAGGGTTTAAGCTAAAATCATTATTCGCTTATTAATCACACCTTTCTCACCCTCCTCAAGTCGCTTGCATGTTTTGGGTCCCCCCAAGCGTTGTGGGATTCTTTGAATTATATATCCTTCGGGAATTTTGCGAGCGCCCATTACAGATACGCAGAAGAAAAGTAGGGTTATTATTTTTCCTGGCTCAAGTCGCTTCAGTCATATACGGATTTGGGTATAGGACCCCCCCGTTATTGAGTTTTATTGAAGTCTAAAGTGCAAAGCTAGAATGTACCTCGGCAGTTCAGATTTCTGACCCCGAGAAAGATTTGCTTGATAAAAATTGGCGAATAT
The DNA here is from genome assembly GCF_015228065.2 of Penaeus monodon. Taxonomy (NCBI): domain Eukaryota; kingdom Metazoa; phylum Arthropoda; class Malacostraca; order Decapoda; family Penaeidae; genus Penaeus; species Penaeus monodon. The sequence goes on from NW_023647140.1 coordinate 4,048, forward strand.
TTTTCATGTCACCATTCATTCATGCGTACATTCTGTCGCATATCATTATATGTTGAATTCAATGTGGTAGTGAAATAATCTTAAATAGCTAGCATTGCTAATTTACTTCAGTTTTTATTATAGTGAATGTAATATTTATGTTTGTGATTCATTCTCTGTGTGAGGTCACTCTCGCTTCCCTCTCATTAACGATAGCTGTCACTCACCCCACGCATACACACACAAATTCAGCTCACTCACACACACAGGATAAAAAACACTGACTCTTTTTATTGTCTTAGTACCGGCGTAAAGATATATCTCTTTAGCCCGCAATTTTGTCTGTCGCTGTTCTGTGTACAAGTTACATCTATTCTTATCTGTGTGACGACTATGGTTCAAATAGATCTTCGCGGATCGCCCATGTCGTTCCCCTTTTCTATTCTCTATTCTTCTCAGAGATGGTTGGTAGTTCAAATAGGTCTATCGGACCGCTACTGACATCTCCCTCTTCTATTTTCTTCTTTACCTTTGTGAAAATAAAAACACAAAATGAAAAAAAAGATGAAAATAAGTTAAAAACCAACATTAAAAACCGTAAATTGTTATGAATAAACCCGGGTAGTGGTAACTACCACCCCATCTTCTCTGTTGCCTTTCTTTCTCTTACTTGGCCTTACGTGTATGATTGGGGTCCCCGACTTTATATTGCCCGTCGGACCGACACGGCACCCAAGGAGGACCCTTAGGATGCTGTGAGAAGGACGTCATCGAAGACGCCATAGGCCCCCCGGACCAGGATTTTCGTCAGAAAAGGTTTTAAGCCGTCCCAGTGTAGTGGACGGGCGTTTCCTGCCAGACTCCCCGAGATCCAGCGAACCAGCACCTTTGCCGCAGGTTTCCAGTCGCCCAGAATGCTGTGCCCGGCGGACGCCTGCAGATCCGGTCAACTCCAGGAGCTCGTAGCGCAGATATCCCGCCGCCACGAGATGCCGCCCCCGCCCCGACGCCCGTAGATCCCGGGCGAAGATTACGAGGACGTGTGGACGCGAGAAGGACCTGGACGAGATCGTGAGGAAAGTGTGGACGAGGACGCCGCCGAGTTAGGCCTGGGGCCCGGGGGCACGAGGAGGTCAGGACGAATCCGAAGTCAAGGAGGACCTGTGGCGAGACTTTCGAGGACATGTGAACATCGAGGACGGACAGATTTTCACCAAGGATCAGGAGGATGACGACGACAGGGACGAGCAGCCCCGAAAGGCACCCGGACAACGCACGGTACGAGACGACCAGCCAAGTTAGGTCACCCTTGAAGGCGCCTCGAGGGCGAGGCGCGAGTAGGTGGCCGAGCAATATAAGATGTGGATAATTCTATTTCGGTTACAGGATGTGGATAATTCTATTTCGGTTACAGGATGTGGATAATTCTATTTCGGTTACCAGTGGACCACGTGGCTGTTTTCCAGTGGATCCAAATGTCCCAAATAAGAACCACCCGCTCAGCGAGGGCGGAGGTCACATTTTATATCTGACCTCGTTTGACCGGGAGTTCGTGCTAAGCTACCACCGCGCTAAGGTCAGCCCTCGCCTCCCTCCAGGTGGGCTGACCGTGACCTCCGCGCGGCCCGATAAACCGTATAACTAAAAATTGTCGTGTTCTTTTACTGCGTGGTGTCAACTCTCCCGAAATAAAGAGTTTAAGCCGAATACCAGTACAATACCCCTGCAAGCCCCAAAGTAATTGGGTTCTATACCGTTATATATATATATGTGTGTGTGTGTGTGTGATATATATGTATATATTAAAATATATATATATATATATATATATTATATATATTTTATTATATACATACATACATACATATTTATATATATATATATTATATATATATATATATATAATACTACATACATACATATTTATATATATATTAATATTATTATATATATAATAATATAATCAGGCAAGTGCACACACCAGTCGCCGCATGCGAGTGCGTGAGTGCATCCATGCACACACGCATCGCCCGCGTGCATATATGAGCAAGCGCGCTGATTTAAATAATTTTAGGTTTTAAACGAACCTAGATACGATGAAGTTCCTTTGGGGAAGGAACTTCACTGCGATTGCCTATTTAGCCACTGGGTGGGCAAACCAGCCCAAGTCAGTGCTGCTCTCAAGCCCGGATAAGTAGAGAGAATGATTACCTAAATGGTAACACATGCACTCTCTGTGGAAAGGAAACTGGGGACCCTACCACGTACTCACTCCAAGAGCATCACAGCATGAAAACTGCAAAAAGTATCATGCTGTGACCACGGCGGCTCAAACATGAACCTAAAAAAAAAAAAAAAAAAAAAAAAAAAAAAAAAAAAAAAAAAATATTAATATATTATTAATATAATATATATATATATATATATATATCATCATCATCAATAACGGTATGCTCAGTTTGAGCAGCCGTGGACCTCTCCACCATCCTTTGCCACTCAACTCGATCTTGCGCCCTTCTTTCCACTTGTACCATCGACAAATATCTTTGATGTTGTCGCTCAGTCTTGTCTTCGGTTTGCCTCTTCCTCTGTTTCCTATTACCATTCCTGTCAGCAAGTCTTTCTCAATACTTTTACTTTTCATCACATGACCAATAAACTTTAGTTTCCTCCTGTTCAAGATGTCGAACAGCCGGTCTTTACAATTTTTTTTCTCAACACTTCATCAATTTGTTTCTTCTCTGTCGAGCTAATACGCAGTACTCGTTTTTATAACACCACATTTCAAAACTATTGACCTTTTTTTTTGTCTATCTACTTCAGCACCCAACACTCAGATCCATATGAGCAATTTTTTGGGGAAAAATAATGAGTTCAATAACCCCAGCTTTTGGGCATAAGGTAATGCTTCGGTCTTTTCCCGATGTTTTTGAGAGCAACTATGGCGTTTTTGGCAATGGTAATTCTTTTTTTTATCTCCGGTGAATCATCATATGTATTTGTTAAAAACGGCTCCAAGATAAGTGAACCTTTCACATTTTTCCCCAATCATTCCATTGATTGTAACATGTTCATCATTTCTCATTGCCGGTTATCTTTAAATCTTAAAGATCTTAGTTTTCTTGGCATTTAAAAAACAAGCCAGCCTTTTGCTTGCTTCTCTAACTTTATCTAGTAGTTGTTGTAGTTCAGTGATACTGCTGGCAACCAAAACATATCATCGGCGTACCTTAGATTTGATATTTTGTATCCCCCAACTCTGCATTCCCTTTAAAATTCTCCCGAGCACTTCTCATAATTGCTTCGAATATATGTTAAAGAGGTGCGGAGACGAACGCA
>NW_023647141.1:0-7364 GCF_015228065.2 Penaeus monodon
ATATCTGATCTTTCTTATCTATTGTCCAACTTCACCCCCCACACACATGGCACAATACTACATACATCATACTACATACATACTAATACATAACCAACACACACACACACACAGTATGTATATTGTGTGTGGGTTGGTGGTGGTTGGGGGGTGGTGTGTTGGTGTGGGTGTGTGTGTGTTGTTGTGTGTGTGTGTGTGTTGTGTGTGTGGTGTGTGTCCATATGAGGCCCGGGTGCAGTGTGCGTGCGCGACCGTCAACCAACCAAAAGCGAAGGAAGGTCCGACCCAAACCCGAAATCGTCCCCGGGAGACTACTCAAAAGAAAAAGGCCGCCTGAGCGCCGTCCTCGCAGCAACAGTCCTGTTTGGGTTTAGTCGGCGGTTAATTTGAAAGCTGTTAGACATTCCCTTTGCTGTGGCGTAATAGCGGCAAGGGGAATGCGGAGAGTGACATGAAACTGTGCCTGCGGGACGCATTTATAGGGATTATGATGGCGTTGCAACTGCGGGCGCCGGAGGATTTTTTCTTGCTTTCTCTTTTTTTTATTTTCGTTTTTTTAGAGGGTTGTATGGGCGGGGATCGATGCGCAAACTTTTTGCAATGGGATTCTGCGTACATCGTGTACTGGAGATGATGGGACTAGTCCGATGAACATTTGAGCCCGGAATGACTCCCCCCAAACCCAACTTTCTAAAAATCAAATAAAACTATGATTTCCCAAAAAAACGTTCACCCCCCATCCACATAGATGTTTATTCATAATGCAAAAAAAAAATTTTGGGAAGTCGAAGTTGTCCGCCATCAAAAAGTGTCTGAAAGTTGCAACATCTCTTGGGGAAAACTTTGTGCAAGCGGAACCTGCTGACGCGGGGTAATGGAACATTTCACTAACTTTGGCAAAACATGGATAAAATGTCTTCATAACTGGATTCGGTGCAGCGCTTCTCCCGACGGACTTGCCCGCCTTTGGCGCCAGTCCGCGCCATGACAACCCTTTTTTTTCGGCGGTTGTGTCCCGACTCCGCGGAGGATATTTTTCAAGGGGAAAAAATCTTTCAGTTAAAAGTAGCAATTTTCGCCCAAGACCCCCGTGACAGTTCTTCCTGTAATAAGGCAGAGGCGCTAAGGCAATAAGAAAAATGACTGTAACTGCAGCCTCTTTTTTCCCTTGCTCCATTTTTTTCTTTTTTTCTATCCTAGCTATTGGCGTTAGTGCCAGCGGATCGACGGCGTTGGAATTAAAGTGAGGCGTAGTACCCTCCTTAAGATTCCTAAAAATGTTCACTAAGGGAAAGGGCGCCGCTCCTTTTACCCCAACCTACGCTTCCGACTTTTTCTCTTTCTTTCGCTCACTCTTCTTCCTATCCACCTATCTATCCATCTCTCCATAACTATCTACTGTCATCTCTATCTTATTCCTATTTCTATCTCTGCTTTCTTTATCCAACCTATCATCTGTCATCTATCTTTATTTGTTTTTTATTTCTATTTCTATCTCTGTCTCTATCTGTATCTCTACCTTTACCTTTACCCTTACCTTTAACTCTAACTCTATCTCCATTTTCTCTTTATTTTTACTTTTCTCACTGTCTTCTCCTTTTTCTCCTTCTCCTTCTCTTTTTTTTTCCCTCTATCTTCTTGTCTTCCTTTCCTCCCATCTTCCCTTCTTCCTTCCCTCCTTCCTTCTCGCTTACTCCCATTCTCCTTCTCTCTTAGTTCTTACGTCCCTCTATCCCTCCCTTTATCCCCCACCCTCACTCTCCCGCTCATTCATTCGTCTTCTTCCTCTCTCTACCTCCTCTTTCTTCCTCTCTCATTTCCCCTTTTTCCCTCCTTCCCTTCCCCAAGAACAATACCCTTCAGCAGCAAATGATCCCGAGAATAGTAACCTCTGGCGATTCCGGGACACTCCGAAGGGACGTGTCAGACTCCCTCCTCCCCTCCCCTCTCCCCCCTTCTCCCCCATCACCCTCTCCCACTCTTCCCCCAAACCCCTAAAGCCCCCCCCCCCGACCTCTCCCTCAAAGCCCTCGAAGCTTTCCCGAAGCCCCCCCACCCCCCCTTGCCTCCACCTATTCACGTCAGGGCCTCCGGGACACTGATTATGGGCGGTGTTTTGTGGAGGGCGGGGACACTGGGAGGGGGGGGGAGGGGGTGTTTTTGTTTAGGAACAGTTACATCATCGCTCTTCGGCTGCGCTTCATCCCTTCTCACTAAGGCTAATGAGATGCCTCGGTTTCGATTAATACTTGGCTATAAATATACCCGGGAGAACAAAAAATGTCTACATGATGATATATAAACATTCTTTGTTTGTTTGTGTGAGTGTGTGTGTGTGTGTGTGTGTGTGTAAGTGTGTGTGTGTGTGTGTGTGTGTGTATAGTGTATGTTTATGTTTTGTGTGTGTAAGTGTGTGTGTGTGGGGTGTAAGTGTGTGAGTGTGTGTGGTGTGTGTGTTTTAAGGTGTGTTTTGTGTGTGTGTGTGTTGTGTTGTTGTGTTGTGTGTGTGTGTTTTGTTTTGAGTGTGTGTGAGGTAAGTGTGTGTGTGTGTGTGTTGTGTATGTGTTTTGTGTGTGGTGGGGTGTGTGTGTGTGTGTTGTGTGTGTGTGTGTGTGTGTGTGTGTGTGTGTGTGTGTGTGTTTTTTGGTGTGTGTGTGTGTGTGTGTGTGTGTGTGTGTTGTGTGCGTGCGTGGTCGGGGCGTTTCGTGCGTGCGTTGCGTGCGTGCGTGTGCGTGCGTGCGTGCGTGTGTGCGTGGGGTGCGTGCAACATGCGTGCCGTAACAAAAAAGACATACATGCACGATCATAACAGAAAGCGTGTATCATTGTTATATTCCCGCCCGGCTGTACTCGTGACCCTCGCACTCAGGAAGCTGGAGGGCGTGACGATAAATGACCCGATATGCCTTCCCTTTATGCTTCTCCTATCTCATTTCGCGCTGGCCTCTTTGGGTTATCCGGGCCATAGCGGAGGGGGTCGCCCTCGTCCTTGTATCTTGAATTTCCTTTTGTATATATATATAATATATGATATATTATATATATAAATTATTATATATATAATATATTCAAATATATATTTTTTCTTTTCATATTTTTGTTTGCCACTGGGCGTCCCCTCTCTCTTCTCCTCCCTCTTCTCTTCTCCTCTCTCTCTCTCTCTCTCTCTCTCTCTCTTCTCTCTCTCTCTCTCTCCTCTCTCTCTCTCTCTCTCTCTCATCTCGTGTGTGTGATTGTGTGTGTGTGTGTGTGTGTGTGTGTGTGTGTTTTGGGGTGTGTTGTGTGTTTTTGTGTGTGTGTGAAATGTGTATGTGTGTGTTGTGTGTGTGTGTGTTGGGGTTTTGTGTGTGGGGTGGTGTTGGTGTGTGTATGTGTGTGTGTGTGTGTGTGTGTGTGTTGTGTGTGTTGTGTGTGTGTGTGTGTGTGTGTGTGGTGTGTGTTTTCCTTTTTTTTCCTCCCTCCCTTCCTTCCCCTCCCCCCCTATCTCCTTTCCCATCACACCAACCTATAGATCGTTTTATATATTAATGTTTAAAAATTCAAAATTAAGACGATAAATTTGATCCAGCAAGACAAGTATTGTAGTACGGCCCTTTAGGTTTTTAAAACTCATGTTTGACTGGCAGTTCTCGTAAGTCAATAGATAATCAGGCAGATTAGCTTATGTCTTCAGTCTCTCTCTCCCCCAGGCTCGCTGCAACCACGTAATCTGTTCCGTAAATCAATCTCGCTCCCTCTTCTTCTCTCTTGTCTCTCTTTCCTTTTTTTCTTTTTTTGGCTTCTTGTTTTCCATCCCTTTTTTTTTTCTTTTCTTTTCCTTTTCTTTATTCTCTCTTTTCTTTTTACTTCCCCTCTCTTTTCTCCTCCCTCTCCTCCTTTTCCCCCCTTTTCTTCTCTCTCTCTCTCTCCTTCCCCCTCTCTCTCTCCCCTTCCTCTCTCTCTCTCTCTCTCTTTTTTACTCTCTCTCCTTTTTTCTCTCTCTCTCTCTCTCTCCTCCTCTCTTCTTTTCTCTCTCTCCCTCTCTCCCTCTTTTACCCCCCCACCTTTCTCATTCTTCCCCTTTTCATTTTCTCATTTCCTCTCCTTGCCACTCTCCCTCTTCCCCTTTCCCCTCCCCCACCTCCCCTTTCCCTTACTTCCCCCCTTTGCTCTCCCCCTTCTCTCTCCACTCCAAATATTAAGTCTAAAAAAAATCAGGGTTTTTTTTTGATACGCCCCCCCAGTCCGAAATCTATTTTACCTTTGCGTGGGCAAGTTTTTAGAAGAGAGGATAAAATGGGTGGCGAGGGTGGGCGGTGGAATATTAATGGGGATGGGAAGGGCACGGGAGGTGACTTGATGGGGGATGAAACTGAAATGAGGAATGCATGGGAGGGTGAGAGATAGGGAGATGATCTGCAAGAGTAAGCGAGGCCTAGAGGATGGGGGGCATGGAGGCTGGGGTGAAGGGATGAAAGGGGGGGGAAAAGGCAAAAAAGGTGGCTATGGGGGGGTAATGGGTAAGAAAGGGGGGGTGCCGGGGGATGAGATACAGGGAGGAGTGACGGATGGGGGATCAAGGGTAAGAAAGCTCCCGAGGTAAATAAGGCGGGGGAAAGGAGGCTGGGCCACGGAAAGGGTAAAATAATGACAAAAAGGGTGAGCCCATGGGGGAGATGGGGCACGAAGATGAGATGAAAGGAAAGGGCCGGGGGGAGCGTGGGAGGGTGAGATCATTGGCAGGCGGGGATTATGGGTGTGGTGCCCCCTACCCAAGGGGAGAAAACGTGACCAGTTGCCTTCCTTTGTGTCTAAAAAAATAATTTTTTCGATAACTTTTTTTTTTGGAATCAGATCTTTTTTTTTATTTATATATGGAGTCTATCTTTTTTTCTATGTGTTACTTATCGTCTATTTTGTCTTTTGGGCTACTGCGCGTTGTCAATCCCCCTGATTTTGCTTTCCATCTGTGCGGGGGGGGGGGGGTGCGTGAGTTGTCGTGCGGGGAATTTGCGTGTGGGTGGTGTGTTGTGTGTGGGTGTGTGTGTTGTGTGTGTGTGTGGTGTGGTGTGTGTGTGTGTGTGTGTGTGTGTGTGTGTGTGGTGTGTGTGTGTGGTGTGGGGCGTGTGCGTGTGTGCGTGCGTTTTTGCGCGAATGTGTTGGTGCGTGGTAGTGCTGCTCGTGTGTGATTCAATTCTATCTATTTATCTATTTTTGGGTTTGTCTGTCTGTCTGGTCTGTGCTTGCCTGTCTGACTGTCTGTTTTTCTGCCCTTTCATTCATCTACTTTTTATTTCTTCTTTTCTTTCTATTTATTTATCTGCTGTCGGTCTTCTTCTGCTCCCTTTATCTCAGTCTCTGCTTTTCCATTACTGCCTTTTTTACCTTTTTTTGTCTGTCTCTGCTTTTCTGTCTGTTGTCTGTCGTCTGCTGTCTGTCCCTCTCTCTCTCTCTTCTCTTCCCTTTCTCCCTCTCCTTCCCCTCCCCTCTCTCTCTCCCCCCCCCTCCTCTCTCTCTCTCTAGCGCACCTACACGCACATACGCGCGAACGCGCAGGCGCACGCCAACACACACCACATCTATGCTACGCCCGGGATCAGAACACGCCCATAACCAAAAATTTTATCAACGTTTTACACATGTGACAGACGGCCCAAGTGCCAAAATTAACAGAACAGCTGGGCCAAGCCAGTGCCTCAATTCCAACTGGCCTTAAGAGGGAAAATTCGCGGGAATATTTCACGAGTGCCAGTACGGAAAATAAATACTACTATTAATGAAAAAAAAAAAAAAAAAATCTCCTTATTCTCATTCTCCACGTGACGAGGGTGGAGAATAGACCGCAATGAAGATTTCCCAAAGGGCTACAGACTTCGACAGACTACATTTGGCAGCTGCTCACTCTGTTATGGGAGTATCATTTGACAAGTGTGCTAAATATGGCAGTAAAGAGCGAGAGAGACACCCGCCATTTCTCATTCCGACGGGAGTCCAACTTCTAATTGAACCCCGGATGGAAGAAAGAACAAAAATAGGGACAGTCTATATTTATTTTCAAACAAAAAAGTTTTTTTTCGTAGAAGCAAACGGACGCCAAATCTTTATCTGTGGCACTGCAATCGACATTCAAACGGTTGGGCCAAACTGTCAACTTATCCTAAGTAACTGACATGTATATGACAAGCCGTGTTTTTTTGCTCGGCACACAAACACGGTCTACTGACTTGCTTATCGCTTCGTGATAATTGGTTGTCCTAGAGAACATTTACAGAATAAATGGTCTTTGGTTTTTTACTCGGTCTTTTCTGTAAGGAAGATGCGAAAGTTATTTTGGTTTCTAAAGACTCCATTTGAAATTAAACCTTGACTTTGTCAGAGACAAAAAGAGAAAAAAACACATGTTAAATGTTTAATTGTCTGTTTTGCCTTTCTATTCTTAAGATGCCTATCTATTTCGTCTTGACACCCCTTTTATTTGCAGCAATAAGGCTAATGTTTTTATCAATTAAGTTCCAAGGCCATCTTTGATCTCATTTGTGCACTGTGTTTACACCAAATACCTTTTTCCCCGCCATTTCTCTAAAGTTTCTTCAGTTGCCGATATTTTTTTCTTTTTTCACGAAAAAAACGGTAAGTTTGTTCCAACCATTCTGCAAGTATGTATTATATAACAGTGAAGTTACTCGTGCATTTGTAACACGAAATCCCTTACCATCAAAATGTATGCAAATCACATCCTTCCCAATGACCTTTCTAAAGGAGATATAGTTTCAGTGACAAACTGCAGCAAATGTCCCAGTCTGTGTAATAACCTTATAAAGTTCACAAGAATAATAAAGCGAAAAGCATAAAACATGTTTAACAGATCCACCTGACATAAACAAGAAGCAACAATTAGCATCAACAAACCATCAAGCCAGTCACAACGTCTGCAGAAAACCCAAAAACCATCACAGTTCAAATACTTAATCACCGGACAGAAAACACAAACTAGGCGCATTTTTTTTACGCCAAAGAAATTAAAACGAACATCGAAACAAAGAGTAAAAAGACAATGAAAAAAAAGAACCAATATGATGAAATAACGAAAAACATTTTAAAAAAATAAATAAAAGGCAATAAAAAACAACCAACTGAACCTTATGAAAGAATAATAATATGGGAAAAAAGTAAGCAGATCGTCCCAATTAGTGGCAGGAAAAATAGGTGGGTGGAAACCCTTTTACTCCTCCTGTGCCGTCTGCGTCTGATTGAGAAGTTTATTTGGGCTTATAAGAAGGCAAAGGAAAGGAAAAAGAAATTCTGGGTGAGGAAAAGGGCTTCTGCCTATCTTTGTTATTTTTACTGATAAGGCAAAATGGACGTAAAATTAAATCCGGGGGGGT
>NW_023647142.1:2500-7364 GCF_015228065.2 Penaeus monodon
ATAATAATATAGTATATATAATATAATTTTTTTTTTTTTTTTTTTACAATAACGGTATGCTCTGTTTGAGCGCCTTTTAACCACTCCCCCACCTTCGCCACTCAACTCGATTTTGCGTTTTTTTCCCACTTGTCCATCGACACCCCTCAACTTTTTTTTTCTCCTGACAAACCTTACACCAATGATTAAATACAAAAATATAATTCTCCCACATCGCCCGTCGCGTGGGTTATAAGGGGGCGCGTTTTTATGGGCAACCAGGTGCAATTTTTAAAATAGCTCTGGAAGAAAAGGAGACAAAGAGAACATGTCCAATTAAAAAACACCACACCCCCCCACCCACACAACACACAACACACACACCACAACACACACACACCACACACACACAACGCCCACACACACGCACACACACCCCCAAAACACACCACACACCACCAATATATATATAATTATATATTATATATATATATATAAATATATTATTATAAATAATATATATTTTATTTTTTTTTTTTTTTTTTTTTTTTTTTTTTTTTTTTTTTTTTTCTTTCTTTTTTTTTTTTTTTTTTTTTAAAATAATATATAAAAATTATATATATATATATATATATATATATTTTTTAATATATATATAAAAAATATATATTATACATAAAATTATATTATACATACATATATTATATATTATTAATATATTATAAAAAAATTTTTTAATATATATATATATAAAAATTATATTACAATAACGGAAATGCTCATTTTTGAGCAGCCGGGACCTCTCCCCCAGTAGCAAAAATGATCAAAAAAATGCCCCCTGCGGAAAAAATTGGGCCCTTTTGGAAATAAAATAAAAGAGATAAGTTTTTATTGAATTTTCGTAGTACAAAAATCTTTATACCCCAATACATTGTTCCAACACCATCCAAGCTTTGTAAGGCCCCAATTTAAAACTATCGACTTTCAAAAAGACCCCAAAAGATGGGCGTAACCCCACCTCAAAAGCTCGAACAAAACTCTTGAAAACAATTACAGAATTAAGTAACAAATTTTGAATTATCAATAAATTTAAAAGATGATAAAAAAAAAAATATTTTGTGGAAAAGGGGAAAAAAACTCCTGCTGAGCGCTGCTTAAGAAACTATCCCCAAAAAAGAAAAAGAAAAATCCCTTTTGATTCTGAAGAAACCTGAGTAAAATTAAAACAAAAAGATGCCTAAAATAAAAGGTTCATAACCTTTGAAGAAGTAATTTACAAAAAACAAAATAAAAAAAATTCAAAGATTTGGCGACGAATAAGGGAAAATATTAAAAGAACATTGAGAGAATGAAAACTTTTCTATCAATAAACAACTAAAAACTCTACAAGGAGTACGAAACTTTTACCAAAAATTTTAAACTACATGGACACTTAAAAACTAAGAGGCTTGTTTTTTTTGTTAAAAAGAAGTCAAAGATGGGGAAACAATATTTTTCCCAAACCCTAACAAAAAAGAAAAAAGACCCCAAAAAAACTTTAATTAGACTCAATGACAGTGAAGATGACCACCGCCATGCTAGACAAGTTATAAAACCCTAAAAAAATTAAAGAAAAAAAAAAGAGCCGGGAATAGATGAAAAAACAGCGAACTAACAAGAATGCTGGGGGAAAGTTTTGATACTTCTCAAAATTTTTTACAAAAATTTGGAATGAAAAGATGGCCAGAAATGGGTAAAATCAGTCTTTACCCCAACCTAAAAAAAGGGGACGCACTCCAAAGCAACAAAAACAGGACAAATTTCATTAATAAATCCGCAGCAAATTTTTTTTGAAAATTATTGTGAAGGGAAAGAAATTAAAAATTTAAAGAAAAAATTGCAGACGAACAAACAGGTTTTTGCCCGGAAAAAGGTACCGAAACCCGATTCTAAAACTGAATTGATCTGAAAAACCTTACCTGTGTTTCATGATTTCTTAAAAACTTTTTATACTGTTGATCACGTACCTCGGATAAAATGAACGTATAAATTTCCAAACAATCATCCAAAATAAAAAGCCATGTATGATGACCAAAAAACAAGCAAATTTAAAAACCACTTATTGGTTAAAAGAAGGGTTCGAAGAACAAGGAGTACGACAAGGTTTTCATTCTTCTCTGCACATTTTTTTAAATAATTCTGAAGCAATTTTGAAGGTGCTCTAGAGAATTTTTAAGGAACGTAGATGTTGAGGGTACAAAAAAATCAAAACTAAGATATGCCATGATATAGTTTTAATTGCCAGCAGTATTTATTGAAACTACAAAAATACTAATTAAGTTAGAGAAGAAGCGAAAAGGCTGGTTTGTTTCTTAATGCCAAGAAAAAATAAGACCCTAGATTCGAAGATAACCGGGAATGAACGACGATAAAATTTACAATCAAAAGGGTGGTTGTGGAAAAAAGTGAAAGAGTTCCTTTTTTTGGAGCGTTTTTAAATAATCATATGATGATTTTTTTTCTTTTTTCAAGTGCCCGTCCCCCCAAGGACTTGGGGTCATGGGTTTCCATGGTTTTTTTTGGGAATTTAGAGGGAGGTTTTCCGTTTCCTTCCGCCCGGTGTTTTTCGGTCCCACTCTATTTACCCGGTTCTGGGACCGGGACTGACTTGAGCTACTTTCCCCCCAGGGTAGGTAGCAATCGAGGTGAGTTTCTTCGCCCAAAGGAAAAACGCCCGGCCAGTAAAAAAAAAAATTTTTTTATTTTTATTTATCTTCGGGGAAACCCAAACAGGGCAGATCAGTAGTTATCACTGTCTCAAATCCGTCAGACCCTCAATGACCTCGATTTGCATAAGAGAAGTCAAAGTCAATTGTGTCTATGGTTTTGAGTGTTGGTTTCTAAGAAGATAGACAAGAAAAAGATCAATAGTTTTTTTAAAATTTATGTTACAGCAAGTATACGTATTACAGACAGAAAAAAAACGAAAGATGAAGTGCTGGGAAAAAAAAAAATTTTAAAGACCGGCTGTTGGGCATCTTTACAAAAGGAACTAAAATTTATTTGGGCTTGTGATGAGAATAAAAGTATTGAGAAAACTTGCTGACAGGGATTGGTGATAGGAAAAGGGAGAGGGAAAACCCAGACAAGACTGAGCGAAACTCAAAGAATATGCGGGTTCGATGTACAAGTGGGAAAAAAAGCGCACACGAGTTGATGGCGAAAAGGGTGGGGGAGGGGCCACGGGGTGCTCAAACATGAATCCCTTATTGTGATTATATTAAAATTTTATATATTATATTATTTATATATTTATTTTTAATATAATATATATTCACCACAACACCACTTCGAATGTTCCATGAATAATAGTGGACAAAAGTTTGATTTCCTAAGCTTAAAGAATAATGGACCGCATTAAAGAAAGGAAAGGTTTTTTCGCGTGAGATGGAAAGAAATTTTTTTTTTACAAATTTTTTTTGTTTAAACTATATTTATATCTGTTTTTTATCTATTTATCTTCCCGGGTAAACTTTATTCAAATCATAAGACAGATGATGTAGAAGATAGATAACAAAGATAGATAGAAGAGATAATGATTTGATTAAAAGATAAAGGATAGAAGCGATAATTAAATTTTGTGTGTGTGTGTGTGTGTGTGTGTGTGTTGGTGTGTGTTTGTGTGTGGGGTGTGTAACATACATACATATATAAATATTATATATATATATAATATATATAATAATATATTATAATATATTAAAGTTGTATGTTGTATGTTGTTATGTATTTTTGTACTTATCTCTCTCTCTCTCTTCTCTCACTCTCTTCTCTTTTCTCTGTCTATGGTGTGTGTGTGGTATGTGTTTGTGTGTGTGTGTATGTGTGTGCACCCCCACACACACAGTATGCATATCTATTTATGCTGAGATTCGCAATGATCCGTTATGGTTTTTTCGATATGTCACGTGTCACGATGAATACATTTCTTTCATCCGTCTTGGAAAACGCCAAGAGAGCTCTGCTAGTTCGATGGTTGTTAAAGAACAAAAAAAAAATGTGGGGAAAAATTTAGGTGAGAATTAAAAAAAGCAGAGAGATGCGTTTTTGCAACAGCTGTCCCCTTATTTTCGAAGGAATCCGGGAGCAGGAGGGGGGGGGGCTGTCACTGGTATTACCCGGAGTCCCCTTAATAAGTCCTATGTATATAATGTATATATATATTATATATATAATATTATATATATAATATAAATATATATTTTTATATATATATAATATATATATAACAAAAACACACAACACACCATACACCCCCACCCACACACACACACACAACACACACCACACACACACAACACCACCACACACACACCCACACACACACCCCAATATATATATATATATATATATAATATATAATATTATTATATTTTATATATATATACATTGTCGGTGTGTGTGTGTGAACACACACAACATACACACACACACACCACACACAACACATATATTAATATATATATATATATATATATATATATAATTATATATATATATATTAAAATATATACTATTTAATCATATATTATACATATATAAATAAAAATTCATTATATACACATATGTGCGTTCTGCGTGTGCGTGTGCGTGCGTGTGTGGTGGGGTGTGGTGTGGGTGTATGGGTTTTTTGTGGGGTGTGTGGGGTGTGGTGTGTGTGTGTATTTTGTGTTGGTTTGTTTGTGTGTGTGTGTGTGTGTGGTGTTTGTGTTGTGTGTTTGGTGTGGTTTTTGTGTGTGTGTGTGTGTTTGTGGTGTGGTGTGTGTGGTGTGTGTGTGGTTTTGGGGGTGTTTTTATAATATATTTTATATATATTTTTATATATATATATATATTTTTTTTTTTT
>NW_023647143.1:0-7363 GCF_015228065.2 Penaeus monodon
TATAATTTATTATATTTATATTTTTATATATATATATATAATTTTTTATATTATATTTTTATATAGATAATATATATCTATATATATATTTTTTTTATTAAACATATAATTTTATATCTATTTATATATAATATATAATTTTTATATTTTATATCATATATATATCTATAATATTATCTTCTTATATACTATAATGATCTATTATATATAGTATATCATATTTAATTATAATATTATTTTTTTTATATATAATCATAATATATCATGTTAGATATATAAATTATATATATATATAATATATTTTATATATATATATTATTATTTATTATATTCTATCTCTATAAAAGAATTATGCATATTTCTTATTTATATGCATCTCATATATATTTTATTTTATATATATATATATATTATTTAAAATTTTATATATATATTATATTATATATATATTATTTAAAACACCCACACACATGCATTATTTTTTTATTGCTTATTTTACATTATAAAGTAATTTCATATGTCTTATTTATATGAGCATATAAAAAAATTATATATTTATATATAATATATATATATATTATATATTATATATATATTATATCTTCTTTATTATATTATATATATATTATATATTTTGTCTATTATCCTATATATTAATAGATATTATTCATTTATTTATATTATATATACAACCACATTATATTATAATTTTATATATATGATATATATATATCTTATATATAAAATATATATAAGTATTATATTATATATATATATACCATATTTTCATATAGTATATATATTCTTTTGTATATATATATATTTTATATATATAACATATTATATGTATTATATATATTATAGATAACATATATATATTATATAATATATATATATATTATATCTTTTATATATTTATATTTCTATATATATAAAGTGTATATTGTATATATAATCTATATCTATCTATCTCTTTATATTTTATATATCTCATTTTTTATATTTATTTTTTATTAAAATATTATATTATATATATTTATATTTTGTTTTTTAAATTTTTTAAAAAAATTTTTTTTTTTATTTTATAAATTTAATATATACTTATAATTTTTTTTTTTTTAAAAAAAAATTATTATTTATAATATATTTTTTATTTTATTTAATATATATTATTATATTAAAATTTTTTTATATATTTTATTTTTTAAAAAATTTATTTTTTTTTATATTTTTATTTTTATTTTATTTCTTTAAAAAAATTTTTTTTAAAATTTTTAAAAAAATTTTTTATTTTTTTTAAAAATTTTTTCCCCCATTCTTTCTTTTTTTTTGTTCTTTTTTTTTTTTTTTTTTTTTTTTTATATTTTCTTTTTTCTTTTTTTTTTTTTTTTTTTTTATTTCCCCCCCTTATATTTTCCATCAATTTTTTACCCTTCCTTAAATTCCCTTCTTTTCTTTCTTTTTTTTTTTTTTTTTAAAAAATCTTTCTTTTTATTTTTTTTCTATTTTTTTAAATTTTTCAAAAAAATTCTTATTAATATTTAATTTTTTTTTTTTATAAATTAAAATTTTTTTTACTTTTTTTTTTATTTTTTTTACAAAAAAAAAATTTTTATCTTTTTCCCTTTTATATATTTTTAAAACCTAAAATTTCCCTATATTTTTCCCTTTTTTTTTTAAAATTATTTTATTATTCTATAAAATTTATATATTTAAATTTATATTTTTTTTAATTTTAAATTTTTATAATAAATTTTTTATTTTATTCTATTATATATATAAATTTTATTATTTTTATATTTTTTTTTTTTTTTTTTTTTATTTTTTTTTTTTTTTAAAATTTTTAATTTTTTTTTTTTTTTATTTTTTTTTTATTTTTTTTTTTTTTTTTTAAAATTATATATATATATTATTATTTATTTTTATATATATTTAAATCACTTTTTAAAAAAATTTTTAAAATATTATATATATATAATAATATAAAATTTTTAAAATATATATAATATATATAAAAAATATATATATATATTAAATTATATTAAAATATATATATATATATTATTATTTTTATATAAATTTAATAATTAATATTAAAAATTTTTTTTTTATATATATTTTTTATAATTTTTTTAAATTTAAAATTTTTATTATATATTAATATTTTATTTTTTTAAAAATTTTTTATATATATTAAATTTTATTTCCCCCCTTTAATAAATATTTATATTATTTTTTAATTTTTTTATAAATAATTTAAAAATTTTTATATTTTAAAAATTTATATAAATTTATTTTTTTTTTATTTTCTATTTTTTTTATTTTCCCTTTTTTTTTTATTATTAAATATATATTAAAATTTTAAAAAAAAAAATATTATATTATATTAAAATTATTATATTATATATTTAATATCATATAAAAAATATAATTTAAAATATATTTATATTAAATATTTTATTTATATATAATTTTTAATATATTTATATAATATATAAAAATTTTTTTTAATTTTAAAATAATATATAATTATAATTATATATTATTTTTATAAATTTTTTTTAAAATATTATATATTATAAACCCCCCCCCCAAAAAACCCCAAAAAAAAAAAAAAAATTTTAAAAATTTATTTATTTTTTATAAATTTTTAATTATATAATTTTAAATCTTAATATTTTTATTTTAAAGCATTTTATAAAACCCATATTATTTTAAATTTATTATTTATATTTTTTATAAAATATTATATTAAAGTCTAATATTATATAAAAGTATATATATATTTATATATATTATATAATATTAAATAAATTATATATTTAAAAAAAAAATTATAATAAAAAAAAAAAAAACCCCCCAAAAAAAACCAAAAAAAAAAAAAAAAAAAATTATATATATTTATATCAATTATAATTTTATTATTTTGTTTTTTTTTTTTTTTTATGAAGATATATTAAATAATATATTAAAAAATTTTTATAAAATATATTATATATATATATAATTTATACATTAAATAATTTAAAATTTTATAAAAATTTATTAAATTTTTATTAATTATTTATATATATAATATATAATAAATTTTTTAAAAAAATTTTTTTAAAATATTTTTTATATAATATATAAATAATATATATACTATTAATATATCTAATTATATATTAATATATTTTACTTTAAATTATAATATTATATTAAAATATAATTTATTATTTTTTATATATATTAAAATATATTTAAATTTTCTATTTTTTGATTTTTTTTTTTTTTTTTTTTTGGGGTTTTTTGTTTTTTTTTAAAATTTATTTTTTTTATTTTAAATTTTAAATTTTATATTAAATTTTTTTTTTATCAAAAAAATCCTTTAAATTTTTCCCTTTTTATTATATAAAATTTTTATAATTATTATATATATAAAATTTTTTTATAATATTTTTAAAAAAAAAAATTTATTAACCCAATTGTAAATTTTTAAAGCCTTTTTTAAAAAATTTTTTAACTAAATTTATTAAATTATTTTTTTTTATAAATTATGATTTAAAAGGATTTTTAAAAAATATATATTTTTTTAAAAAAAAAAAATTTTGTTTTAAAAAAGGGTAATTTAAATTTTTTTTAAAAAAATTTTTAAAAAAAAACAAAATTTTGTATATTTTTTTTTTATAAATATATTATTTATATTTATTAAATTTTTTTAAAATATACATGCATTATATATATCATAATTGTATGTATATAATAATTAGTTACGCATTAATTGTGTATTCGTGTGTGTGTGTTATATATATATATATATATATATATATATATATATATAAATATGTATGTATATAGGTATATTATGTTTAAATATGTATATATGTATATATTTGTATGTATACAAACCTCAAGCTTTCGGTAAGTCTGTCTCAGGGGCTCGGTGTAAGTCACTTCATTTCTGCTCATTCGTAAGATTCGTGACGTGTGAAATTCATGTTTTGCTGGTTTTGTTCTATGTGCATTGATATTTCGTGAGCAGCTGATGCATGGTTCATTTTTGCACTAATACAATATATACTTGTGCTTAAAAAAAAAAATCCATTTACGAATGGTTCGGTGGATGAACGGATGAAACTTGCAGGGTACTGTACCTCCAACAAGGTTAGAAATTACTGATATATTTGTTTGTGCATACGTGTATATATATATATATATATATATATATTATATATATATATATATATATATATAAAAGTTTATGTGCATATATATGTGTGTGTGTGCATACACAAATGTATATATGTACACACCCACTTCTCCTTTATAACACATCGGAAAATTTAATGATGGGAACCTTTATAATTCCCTTTAAAAAATTTGATATCTGTATTCATTTAGTGCAACAAAATGTGAATGCATCTTGGAGGAATGTACTCTACATATAGCATTAACGCTTACAAACCTTTTCGCTCTGAAGTACGTTTAAGATTAAAAAAACCTTTTTTTGCAGCATATGCTTCCAATTTTGTCACAAGCAGCGTCGGCCACCGGCAGGCTACAGAGCTTCTTTTGAACGCAGATTCCTTTTCCCTCACTGCATGTAGTGACCGGATGATCCTGCTTTATCATGGGGAGAAATTATATCGTGGTAGTCATAATTATATTTATATACACTCACATATGTATACCATTAATACACCGAAATGTTTAAATAAAAATTCAATAATAACACGACAATGTTCGTATACTACAAGTAATCTTATTAAACTCAAGGAAATTTTTTATTAATGATCGTTAATACGAATATAGATTAAAACTTGTTATTTCATTTAAAAATCCAGTAAGTTAACATGCATATTCCGTTTTTATCACAGTTGCCATCCTTTTTTCATCATAAATGACCAAAATTTTGGCTTGCCATTAACATGAAAAATACATTTTATCATATTTCTCAATGTGAGAAATACATAAATAAAGAGTGGAAAATACACGTCCTATTCCTCGCCTTCAACGGCGAACTTACGAACTGGGAAAGAGAAATTAAATAAACCACCCTTCTTCGAGTTTTGTTTTTTTCCAAAGGTTCATCTCGGTTTATTTTGAGTAGCGATTTCCAACCTCATAAAGATCTCAAAGCTGAAAAAAAATTACAGGCAGGCTAAAAAAATCATCACTTTTTTGAGATATTAAGTATCATTCCCCACATACATGTACTATTAGAAGGGAAAAATATCAACCTGCCCAGTTGCCGCACACAAGCTGCACCAAGATGAAATCAAATAGTCTACTTCCCTCCCTCTTCCCTACCCCTTCCCCTCAGCCCCTTACTAATCTTAAACCTCTTCCTCCTGCCCCTGACTCATCACTCTTCACCCCTCAGCCCCTTCCTCATCTCTGCCTCTCCCCCCTTCAGCCCCTTCCTCATCTCTGCCTCTCCCCCCTTCAGCCCCTTCCTCATCTCTGCCTCTCCCCCCCTTCGGCCCCTTTCTCATCCCTACCCCCTCCCCCTTCATCCCCCCTTCCTCATCTCTACCTTTCCCCCCATGAACCCCATCCCCACTCAGCCTCTTCCTCATCCTTACCTCTTCCCCTCACTCATCCCAACCACTTCCCCTTCAGCCTCTTCCTCTTCCCCCTTCAGCCCCATACTCACCCCAACCTCTTCCTCCTTCAGCCACTTTCTCATCCCCAAACCCCTTCCCCTTCAGCCCTTACTCATTCCAAGCTCTTCCCCGTTTCATCCCCTTACTCATCCCAAGCTCTTCCCCCTTCAGCCCCCTTCCTTACCCCAACCTCTTCGCCCATCAGCCCCTTCCTCATCCCTACCTCTCCCCCTTTCAAGCCCTTCCTCACTCCAACCTCTCCCCCCTCCAGCCTCTTCATCCCAATCTCTTCCCCTTCAGTCCCATCCTCTATGCAGCCCACCGGCAGCGTATACCCTGTTTATAGGTTAAGTTTAGATTCGTGCATTTTCAAGCTGAAAATGAAAAATCCAACAAATCTGCTACACAGATTTTAAAAATTGGCGCATGTTCATGAGCCTTACCTGCAGTCCCCCCCCCCCCCCCCTCACACATACACACGAGCTGTCAATCAATTTTCCCGCTAACTACCGAAAAAGCATTCCTAAACATTCTCCCACCGCCAGTTTCGCGCTTCGCCACCCATCTAATGCTGCGATGACCGAGAGCACGAATGCACTACTTGAAGCACAGCGTAATTGTTATGATGACGCAATTGTGTGTCTCGAAGATACGTTTCTAAACTATATCAAAGAAACTGAACAAAAGTTCCATGACGTAATCTAAAGCCTAAATTTTCCTAAATAAAGAAATAGCCGATCGAAATCCAAACTTGACGGAGAAAAAGACGAAGAAAATTGAGCTGTTCAGCGTTCAACCAGGACCTCCAGCAACAACTGCAAGGGATGGTCAATGCACAGACTATCTGGACGATTTAACGGCTTTAATATTCTCCGCTTCACGGGGTAAAGAAAAATGCCTGAACCTGACCCCGTTGTTTTGAGCGCGTCCACTGCGTAGGAAAACCTGGCGCACAAAACAGCCGAGAGCATCGTGACTAAATTGACCCTCTTTTTCGGTACGGGATACGGTAATCCGAAAATGAAGGGTAAATATCATCGTCAACAATGAAGACCTGTATCCAGCATATCACCAGGCTCGTAAAAGACAGAAAGCCCCAGTTATTTTAATTACCGTACCCTCATCATTCATGATCCTGCGAATTCCAAATGTCACCCCCAGCCACGCCCTCCTCTTCTCGGCCGCCCCCCCGAGCGTCACCCAGCCCTTGTTCTTTCGCCAGGCAGTTCCGCAAACCACTAGCGATGGCCCTTCCGCGAGGACTCACGAGGATGGTCAACGCGCGTATTTCGCCAGAAGAAACCGACTATGTTATTCATTCATAATTATGTACTGCTGTATAAATTAAATTTCTAATTTATTTTCTGAAATGAGACAATTCTGATGAAAAAGATGAATTGTTAGCCCATAGCAATGGTGAAGTAAATACTCTCGCTCATCTCGGTAATATACTTTTCTGTCAGTGATGATACAGAAAGCCCTGACCCTGATACTTTTTCTGCGGTGAAATTGTTTTTTTTTCTAATCCTGTTAGTTATTATTTCCCAAATCCCCCCTTTTCCGTATGTATGTCCGTCACACATCTGTCATCTCGCTCAACATTAATAGCATATCCGAAAATCTTAAATTTCCCTTTTTTGATGAATGCATAAACTCACTGGAACTTTATTGCTGTCTCTTTGGGGGAAAACTTACAGATGAATACAAGCGTATCATGGCCTTAAAAAACGTATGCAAAAACCGCACACGGTTATGGGGAGTCTTGTACCAGACCC
>NW_023647144.1:0-7362 GCF_015228065.2 Penaeus monodon
TTTTAATTTAAATTTTTTAAATTTTTTGGAGGTTTTGAGATTCTTGAGTGACAGGAAAAAAAGACGAAAAGTTTAAAAAAACATAAGGGCAATGTGAAAAACAGGAAGGTAGAAGAAAAAAGAAAAAGAGAGAGTGCGAGAAAGAGGAAAGGCACGGAAAAGAAGCCTCACCTCCGAGTGGTTAGCCCCCCTCATGCGCTTGGGTGTAGGCGGCGGGGGCTTCCCCCTTTGAGTCTTGACCCGTGACGGACACACATCTCCCTGCCCGGTGGTGGCGGTTGGCGGCGGTGGCGGTTAAGCGGCCTCCTCGCCCTCGACGTAGGTGGGCCCCCGGCGGAAAAACGGCACTGGCGGGTTTTTCCTCATGGCCTCCTGGATTGGCCAAATTTTGCAGCTGTCGTTGTAAACGTCTACGGACCCCCTTTTGGGGGACGGCGCCCCTGGGCCACCGGGGGGAGGGGAGGGGCGGGAGGCGCTGGGGGGCGCGGGCGGAGGGCGCTTTCAGGGGGGGAAGGCCGCCTCTGCCTGGTCGTTGCAGGAAAGACCACGTCACTTCGGTCTTTTTGCAGGAGGAAGAAAGGGGCGTCCAATTAGAAATTGCCTTTGGGAAAAATGCACAAAAAGGAAAAGAGGGGGGGAGAACAATATATATTTTTATAATTATATATTTTAAAATATATATTTTAATATTTAAATGTATAAATATATAAAAATAAAATTTATATATATAAATTTTATATAATATATAATAAAATTATAAAATATATATATAAAAGACTTTTTGTTCAATATCTAAGAACCAAAAATGACGAACCCAACACAAAAAAAAAACCAGAAACATTTTTAAAAAAAAAACCAAAGTTACCAAAACAGGGGAAAAAAAAAAAATAAATAAAGAAACAAACCAAACCCCTCATTCCCAACCCTTGCCCCTTCCTTCCCCAACCTACCAAAATTAGGCCAAAAAAAAATGGCCCCTTTTTATTTTTTTTTTACTCACTTCCCCCTTTTTCCCTCCCCTCAACCCCAACCCCCACCCCTTTCCCCCCAAAAACCCCCACCCAGTAAGGAGAGGGTGCTTTCGCGTATGCTTGATAAATTTTTAAAACCCGCCAGGGGAAGGTGACGGCCCCCAAGGATGAATGCGTCTTGGTGGGAAAAAAAATTAATAGGCCCGACTTGACCTCCTTCCGAAAAAGGCTTTAAAAAAAAAAAGTGGTCCTGGGGGAGGGGGGGGGGGGGGGAGGTGGAAACAGGAAGAGAGGCGTCGAAAAAGGGGGAAAGGAAAAAAAAAAAAAGGGGGGGGGGGGAAAAGAGAAAAATGGGGGAAACGCGAGAAGGAAGCGTTTAAAGTAAAATAAAAAAGAGAAAACGGAAAACGGGGGGAGAAACCGTGGGGGAAAAAAATAAAAGAAGAAAAACGGGGAAAGGCCTGAAAAAAAAGGAAAAAAAGGGGGAATTGCATGAGAAGGAAAAAAAGCAATTTCCCCAGAACATGCGAAGCGCCCCTGGCATTTTGAGTTTTTGGGGATGGCATTCGGGGGGCCCGCGCTTTTTTTTTTTTTTTTAAATTCCGTCTTGCCCTCTTTTTTATTTTTTTTTAATATTTTTTTTTTTATTTCCCATTATGTTTTTTCCTTTCCCCCGTTTTCGCTGGAAAAAAAACAATAATAAAAAATAAATTAAAATTAAGGCGATTCGTAAACGCTTAAAAAGGAGTAGAGCGAAAGAGAGGAAAAGAGAGAGAGAGAGAGAGGAGAGGAGAGGAGAGGGGAGAGAGAAGGAAACGAGAGAGAGAAAAAGGGAAACCGAACCCCCCCCGTCTACTTACGGACGATTTTCTTCCTCCCCGGGGAAATTAAAAGGAAGGCAAAGTTCTTGTTGGCGATTTGGCTTTTCGCGTTTCCCCGTCGTGCCAAAAAGAACGCTTCTCCCCCCCCCCCCCCCCTCCCCCCCCTCCCTTCCACTTCCCTACCCTAAACCCCCCTCGTCTGGAACCACCCCCCCCCCCCTCCCCCGTTTGAAAAATTCCCCGGGCCGCCTGCTGGGAAGCTAACTCCACGGAGGGGGAAAAAAGGGGGGGGGAGGGGGGAGGGAAAAGGGAGACGAAGGGGGGACAACCTTCCCCCCCTCAACCTAATCCCCTAAAACCCCTTCCCCTACAAAAAAAAATTTATGGAACCTCTTAGATCACGGAAAAAAAAAAACCGGGGTTTTTAAAACACGCACGCGACCGAAAAAGAGGGGGAAAGGGAAGGGGGGAGGAAAGGGAGGGGGGAGGGAAGGGGAAGGGAAACCCGGAAAAAAGCCCTTCCCATGGGTAGCTTTTGGGGGAAAGGAGGGGGGGAGAGGGGGGGGGGAAGGGAAGTAAGTGAAAGGGCTTTAAAAAGGGTTTTATTTATCAATAATAAAACCAAATAAGAACGGGGGGCAAAAAAAGGGGTAAAGGGGAGGGAAGAAAAGGGGGAAAGGGAAATGGGGGGGGGGAAAAAGACGAGACCCCGGGCAGGGGGAGGGGGGAGGGGAGGGGGGGAGGAAAAAAACCCTGGGAGAGGGTAAAAGGGAGGGGGGGAGAAGCCCCGGGAAGGGGGAAAAAAGGGAGGGGGGGGGGGGAGTTAAAAAGCTTTTGGGGCACAAAACTAGATGGGGGGGCTTCCGAAACCTTGGGCAGTGGGCAACCAGGACATCCCCGGGGGTGCCAAGCTGGCCGGGGGACTTCCTCTGGTCTTAGTCGGCAATAAGGGAAAGGGCGGGAGGGGGGAGGGGGGACGAAAAAACGGGAGAGGAAGGGGGAGGAGGGGGGGGAGGAGGGCCCCAAAAAAGGGGGGCGAAAAGGGGAGGGAAAGGGAAAATTTAAAAAAGGGGGAAGAGTGACTCGTCTTTGAGCGAGGGAGGGGGGGTGAAGGGGGAGGGAAGAGGCGGAAGAGGGGGGGGAGGGGAGAGGAGGGGAAAACTGCCCAAAAAAAGGGGGGGAGGGGGAGGGGAGGGGGGGGGAAAATAAATTTTTCCTAAGGGGGAAAAAAAAAAACTCTAAGCAATTTTTTAGGTCACAAAAGGGTTTTTTTTTGGGGAGAGGGGAAGTTTTGGGGGTTTTAAAAACCGGGAGAAAAGCCGTGGGGGCCCCCCAAAAAAAAAAAAACCCCCCCTTCACGAAATTTTAAAAAAAAGAAAAGGTTTGGGAAAAAAATAACCAAAAAAACATAAATTTGGGGGTCCCAAATTTATGCCCGGGCCAAATTAGCTTTTATTGGCGTTAAACCAATCCTCCCGTGTAGAAAAAAAAAAAAAAAAAAGGGGGAAAAAAAATTGAAAAATTTTTGAAAAAAAAAAAAAAAAAAAGATAAAAAAAAAGATTAAAAAATTTATTGATAAAAAAAAAAAAAATTGGGTTTTTCGAAGCGAAAATATATTTTTAGACCAAAATTAGGCCTAATAAAGGGCCAAAACCCCCCAAAGCTTGTGTGAAAGGAAAGAGGGGGGGAGGGGGAAAAAAAAAAAAAAAAGGGGGGGGGGGGGGAGGAAAAAAAGGGGGGGGGAAAAAAAAAAGGAAAGGGAAAGGGAAAAAAAAAGGGGGGAAAGGGGGGGGAGGGGGGGGAGGGGGAAAAAAAAAAAAAGGGGAAAAAAAAAAAAGAAAAAAAGGAAAAAAAAAAAAAAAAAAGGGTTTTAAAAAAAGGGGGGGGCGGGAAAAAAAAAAAAAAAAAAAAAAAGAAAAAGGGGGGGGGGGTTTTGGGTTTAAAAAAAGGGGGGGGGGGAAAAAGAAAAAAAAAAAGGGGGGGGGGGGGGGGGGGGGGGGGAAAAAAGGGGGGGGGGCAAACAAAAGGGGGGAAAAAAAGGGAAAAAAAAAAAAAAAAAAGAGGGAAAAAAAGGGGGGGGGGAAAAAGGGGGGGAGAACAGAAAAAAAAAAAGGGGGGGGGGGGAGGAAAAAAAAGGGGGGGGGGGGGGGGGGGGAAAGGGGGAAAAGGGGGGAAAGGGGAAAAAAAAAACCCCCCCAAAAAAAAAGGGGAAAAAAACCCCTTTTTGGGGAAAAAGGGAAAAAAAAGGGAAAAGGGAAAAACCCCCCCCCTTTTTTTTTTAAAAAAAAAAACAAAAAAAAATTTTTTTGGGGGGGAAAAAAAAAAAAGGGGGGGGGGAAAAAAAAAAGGGGGGAAAGGGAAAAAAGGGGGAAAAAAAAAAAAAAAAGGGGGGGGGGGAAAGGGGGAAAAAAAAAAGGGAAAAAGGGAAAGGGGGGAAAAAAAAAAAAAAAAGGGGGGGGGAGGGGGGGGGGAAAAAAAAAAAAAAGGGGGGGGAAAAAAAAAGGGGGGGTTTTTTTTTTTTTAAAAAAAAAAAAAAAAAAAATTATTATATTTTTTTTTAAAAAAAATTTTTTTAAAAAAAAATTTTTTTTTTTTTTTCCCCCCAAAAAAAAATTTTTTTAAAAAAAAAAGGGGGGGGAAAAAAAAAAGGAAAAAAAAAGGGGGGGGGGAAAAAAGGAAAAAAAAAGGGGGGGGAAAAAGGGGGGAAAAGGGGAAAAAAAAAGGGGGGGGGAAAAAAAAAAAAAAATGAGTGAACATGTAATAGGGGGACATAATAACAACAATAACAAACAGTAAAATCGATAAGGAAAAAAAAAATATATAATAACAGTCTCAGGAGGGAGGGGTCTAACGCCGAGCGGGTTCGGTAACCATTGCTTCCCCGCTGCTAGTTCGCGGCGCCGCCAAAACAGATGGCGGGAGCGGCCGGGTTTCTTGGGGTTTCATACTTTAATATTATATCATTTCTCGCCTCACTCATGCTGATGGGCCCGGGTTCCCTAAAAGCTTGTTTATTTTATATATTTTTTTCTCTCTCTCCAAAAGGACGGAAATGGGGGAGGCTTTGGGGTTTGGTTTTTAATGGAGATTGATCCTTGTTATTTTTTATTCCTCAGCTATTGGAGACGGAATTATTACATTTGTAAAAGTAAAAAAAAAAAATTTTAAAAAAAAAAAAAAAAGGGCCATGTTGTCCATTTTTCTCGGGGCGGAAAAAAAAAAAAACAAAAAAAAAAAAAAGAAAATGCGATGATAATGTTAAATTTTACGAGAAAGGAAAAAAAAGGGAGGAATGGGGGAGGGCAAAAGGGCCGGACCACCAGTTTCTGAGGGCGTGGGGAAATTCCGGGCATCGTGTGGTTTTTTAGGGGCGGGGGACTTTTGCCGAGTAGTTGTGTCGTTGTGCTCGATGCTGCTGCTGGAGGAGGAAGGGAGGAGGCGGAGGAGGGGGGGCCGCTGCTTGGACTGCTGGCGGAAGGAGCTCTTGGCGTTGTAGCGGGGGGAGGCGCTGTTGGTGCTCCTGGGGTTTGCCGGGGGGGGACTCGACGTCTCGCTCAGGACTTCGTCGAGTCGCAGGTCGCTTGGGGGGTGCCGGAGGGCGTGTCGGGGAGGTTGGTCCCTCGGAGTCCTCCTCGTCTTTCCTCGGAGATCTCGTCCGGGCGAAGGGCGTCCCTGAGGGGGGGCGTCGGCCGAGCACTTGGGGACACTTGGCGGTCCTCCTCGGGCCCACCTCCAGTAGCGAGGTGCAAGCACCACCCCGCCCCACATGATGTTTTCGCTTCACGGACTCCTCGGGCACGGGGGGCCATGGGGCGGCGTCCCACCACGAGGGGCAAGCCCGGGCCGACCAGTCCATGCTGGTTTTCGGCTTCCCAGGGGCGCGGTCTCCATGCCCCCAGGTCGGAAGGATGTCGCTGATATCTGAAGGAGGCGTGGCCGAGGGGGGGACTCCAGGATCTCGGGGATGGAGGCCAACGAGGTCGTCCAGGTCGTGCCCCTGTGGGGGGTGAGTGGGGGGGGCGTGGGCAGGGTGGTGGCCAGGTTCCTGGTGGAAGGCGGCGGCGGGCGGAGGCCGGGGGGAGGTGAAGGCCCATGACGGGGGAAAGCCGCTCATGCTTTGTGGTGCTCCAGCATCGCCTTCGGGGTTGGCGAGGGGCCAGGGGCCCCGGTCGTGGTCGATGTCGAACTTGCCCCCAGATGTCCTCTGGCAGGGCGGGTGGGGGGCATTGGGCGTCGGGGAGAGCCAAGACTCCGACAGGAGTCAGGGGAGGTCGCCATCAATGCCATGGCGGAGAATCTGTCAGGGAAGGAGAGCAGACCAGCAGTGAATACGGAGGACCAACATCAGGCACTCGAGAAAGGACACAGCAAAAATCCTAGGACAACGTCCCTTAATAAAATATGTCTATTTTATATATCTAAACCTATCTATCTATATTTACATATAAATATTAAACATAAATCTATTCTAATTTTAAACACACACACACACACACAGGGGCCTATATATCTAAGTAAATAAAACAAATCCACACTTCAAATCCATCAGGAACAAAAAAAAGTGAGAGAAGAAATAAAAAAAAAAAAAAAAAAAAAAAAAAACTGACACAAGATAATTCAAATCCCACCCCTGAATCCTAACACCCCCCTCCCCCTCAGAGGACCCTACATCCTTCGCATGTGGAGTCTGATAGTGAGTGACGTTATCCACTCATTCATCATTCACTCTCCCGCCACTAAGGTCACCCCCCTCCACCCCACCCCTGGCCGCCTCCACTCCCACCCCCTTCCCACTCCACTCATACCCCCCACTAACAGTTCTAGTACCCGGCGTTTACACACACACACACCACAACTCTAAAAGATACCATACAAAACACAGAAACACAAAAAAAATCACCATTACCATACAAGAAATCCAAAGGATGAGACAAAAGTTAAAATCCGGAAAAAAAAAAAAACTCGCTAAAAAGCCCCAGCCCAAAAAGGATAAACTAATCTTTGAAAACACGGAGCATTACTCATTTTCACACA
This sequence comes from Penaeus monodon, assembly GCF_015228065.2. Taxonomy (NCBI): domain Eukaryota; kingdom Metazoa; phylum Arthropoda; class Malacostraca; order Decapoda; family Penaeidae; genus Penaeus; species Penaeus monodon. Next base: position 6,828 of record NW_023647144.1, read on the forward strand.
AAAAAAGACCCATAAAAGGAAAAGAAAAAAAAAGGATAAAGGTATATTTTCACGCCTCTCATACGTTGTTTCATCCCCGGCCTACCAGCTCAAACAAGGAGTTGAAAAAACACGCAAAAAGGGGACCTTACTACTTCAAAAGCGTGAAACAGCAACGTCACGGACTATTCAGAGAGGAACGAGAGCTTAACCATATAACGACCAAACTTTAATTTTTAAAAGGATATGAATGCTATCACGGCCGCCCTATATTCCTCGTTACTTTTTCCCGTCTTGAGTGTTTAGAGTGAGACGGGTTTTATGAACAGACGGAAGAAATGCGAGTAAGGACCATGTGCCAAAAAACGCCAGTGTTGGCCAGTTCTTGTGTCAAATTCTACCACGTGAGTCAAGGGTGTGTTGTGAGAGAGAGAGAGAGAGGGAGGGGGAAAAGGGGGGGGGGGAGGGAGGCGGAGAAAAGGGGGGAAAGGGGGGAAAGGGGGGGGGGGGAAAAAGGGGGGGGGGGAAAAGGGGGGAGAGGGGAAAAAAACCCGGG
>NW_023647145.1:0-2500 GCF_015228065.2 Penaeus monodon
CCTCGGGTAGAAACTAAAGAGTTTTATGCAAAAACGTAGGATTCATAACAATCATCATCAAACAAGGATAAAATAGAATTAACCGAACTAACAAAGAAATAAATATTAAGAAAGGGAAGATGTATGGAAATTTTTAACTACTCAAATAATAAATGAAACAGTGAAAATCGGGTACAGAGAATGAAAACAATTAAAAGGAGACTTGGGAATAGGGAGAAAGCAATTGTATGCAACAAAGAAACAAGACGGAGAAGTGACATATAATAAGAATGAAATCATAAGATAGTGGAAGACATTACAGGGATCTATACAACTCAATGAACAGCCTGGATAGAAGCGAATGCCATAACTAGAGATGTACCTAGCATCACAACAGAAGAAAAAAAAAGGGGTGCTTAAAGGCATGAAGAGGGAAAACACTGGGGGAAGATGATTGATAGGGAAGAAATTTGCAACAGTGATACTACCCAATCTTTTTAACAAATCCCTTATCAATGGGAAAACTCCAATAGCTACTGACCAATAAGCCTCCTTTCAGTTACTTACAAACTATTCTCAAAAGTCATCACAACTCGCATCTCTGACAGCCCTGGATTCTAATCAGCCTAGAGAACAAGCAGGTTTTCCCACAGTGGATTCTCAACAACAGACCACATCCACACGTTCATCCAAGTAAAAGAAAAAAAAAACAAATATAGGAAACCCTGTGTATGGCATTCATTGATTACAAAAAGGCATTTGACTCTATACAAATACCAGCAGTATAGAAGCTATCTAAGACAGGGAGTAAAGGAGGTATACTGTAAAATCGGGAAGATATATCCCAAGAGGACAACACCCATCAAGCTCCACACGGAAACTGAAAAAAATCCCAAATTTAAAAGTGTTAAACAGAACGATACAATCTCACCAAAACTTTTTTACAGCTTGTCTTGGGAAATATTCAGAAAGCCAGAATGAAATGGAAAGGGTATCAAAATAGATGAATATCTAAACATTCTAAGATTTGCAGATGACATTGTTCTCTTCAGTGAATCTGCAAATGAGATGCAGCAACTAATAAACATCTGAATAAAGAAAATCTGAAAATTGGACTTAGGATGAATAAGAAAAAGACTAAGATCACAATTACAAGGCGAAACGCTAGAGGTAGTGGACAAGTATATATACCTAGGGCAACTCTTACAGACAAATACATTTAGCGAAGAGGAAATTAAACACCTGGACCCACCTTTGGCAGACACGTAACATACTAAAAGCCCCTTTGCCATTATGTTTAAAAAGAAAAATCTTTAACCAATATGTCCTACCAGTTATGACCTATGGAACAGAAACATGGACTACAACCAAATTACTGAAGAGGAAATTAATAAGTGCCCAAAGGGATGGAGAGATTGATGCTGGGAATTAACCAAAGAGATCGGATGAGGGCGACAAAAGTAGAAGATATACTTATGAGTATCAAAAAGAAAAAATGGCAATGGGCAGGTCATATTACATCGGAGACAGGACAACAGATGGACAAAAAAGAAAACAGACTGGGTTATAGATAATATAAAGAGGCCAAGGGCCAGACCAGTGAAAAGATGGCGTGACGAAATTACGAAATTTAGGGGCCGAGACTGGAAACAAAAAACACAAGACAGACAAAGTTGGAAAAGACTGGAAGAGGCCTATGTCCTGCAGTGGATTGACTCAGGCTGATGATGATATATATGCATATATATATATATATATATATATATATATATAATATATATAATATATATATATATCTAATATATTTTTATATTTATAATAATATATATTATTTATATATATATAATTTATTATATTATAATATAGTTATATGATATCATACACACACACACACCACCCCACAAAACACACACACACACACAAAAAACCACACAACACACACACACACCCCACCCCACACACAACACCACACAAAATATTATATATATATATATATTATATATTTTATATAAAATATATATATATATAATATTATATATATATAACTATATATACACACACACCCCACACCCCCACACACACAACAACACACACCATATAAAATATATTATATATATATATATTATATATATATATATATATTATATATTAATATAATATATTATTATATGCTATTGTGTGTGTGTGTGTGTGTTTATGTATGTGTATATGTGTTTGTGTGTGTGTGTGTGTGTGTGTGTTTATGTATGTGTGTTTGTGTTTGTATGTGGGGTGTGTGTGGGTGTGTGTGTGTGTGTGTGTTGTTTTGTGAGCGAGAGAGTAAAGAGAGAGAGAGAGAGAGAGAGAGAGAATAGAGATATAAATAGATAGAGAGATAGATAGATAGATAGATAGATAGATAGATAGATGGGGAGAGAGAAGAGAGAAAGAGAGAGAGAAAAATAGGGTTTTATTATTATTACATACTTACGATAATAAAATAAATAGTCCACCTAAAACAGTGTGAGATATCGTGTTCATG
>NW_023647146.1:2500-7361 GCF_015228065.2 Penaeus monodon
GCCCTCAAGTGCCATTGATGTAAGAGGGGCCTGCGGCTGCCATTCAGAATCGACCGCTTGACTTCCCCTTTTTCAGCTAGAGGTGGTCTCGTTCAGTATAAACGCTGAGGCCTTGCTGATGCCACGTGACATAAAATGTTTGCAAGCACAGCAGCTTATATATATATATATCTATATATAAATATATATTATATAATATATCTTTTATAATATATATTAAAATTAAATATTATATATATAACTATATATATTATATTTTTTAATTTTTTTTATAATATTAAAAAATTTTATATATATATAAAATTTATAAAACTATATATAATATATTTAAATATTATTTTATAATTTTTTATTATATCATTTTTATTTATATATATATATATATATATATATTTATTATTATAATATATTATATTGGTTTTTTTTTTTTTTTTTTTTTTTTTTTTTGTTTGGGTTTTTTTTTTTTTTTTTTTTTTAAATATACTATATTATATTATTATATATATATAAAATATATAAATATATTAATTTATTTTTAAATATATATGATAAAATATATATATATATTGTAAAATTATGCTTTAAAAGCAATATTATAATTTTTAAAAAATTATAAAAAAAATTTAATTTTCTAATTTAAAAAAATTTTTTAAAAATTTAAATTAAATTTTATTCTATTTAATTATAAAGAAATAATAATTGATTTAATTTTAAATTGTTTTAAATTTTTTTAATTTTTAAATTTAAATAATAAATTAAAAAGAAAAAACCCCAAAAACACACCCAAAAAAACCCAAAAAAAAAAAAAAAAAAACAAAAAAATAAAAAAAATTATAAAAATTTAAAATATATATAAATTTTAATAATAATATAAATTTTTATTTATATATATATAATATTATATTTAAAATATATATATAATATATAAAATATATATATTAAAATTTTAAAATTTTTTTATATATATATTAAAATAATATATTTTTTTTTTTATTTTTTTTTTGGTTTTTTAAAAAATTTTTGTTTTTTTTTATTTATTTTTTTTTTTTTTTTTTTTTTTTTTTTTTTTTTTTTTTTTTATTTTTTGGGGGTTTTTTTTTGTTTTTTTTTTTTTTTTGGGGATTTTTTAAAAATTTTTTTATATAAATAGAAAATTTAAAAAAATAAATAAAGTATTTTAAAAATTTATTTAAAAAATAAAAAAAGCTGCTGTGCTTGCAAACATTTATGTCACGTGGCATCAGCAGGCCTCAGCGTTTTAAATGAACGAGACCACCTCTAGCTGGAAAAAAGGGGAAGTCAAGCGGTCGATTCTGAATGGCAGCCGCAGGCCCCTCTTACATCAATGGCACTTGAGGGCGTACGTCCTCGGTGCCTCAATTGGAGTTATAGTCAAGGGAAGGCAGCTCGGACCAGTGTGGTGATGCTGTTCTAATGCTAAAAATTCGGTTCTGCTTCCGAATCTGTTCTTAATTTCGGTAACGGTTTCGGAAATGAAAATAATTTAAATTTATTGTATTTTTTTAAACCTTGTATCTATCTATCTATCTGTCTACCTAATATCTGTCATATATGATATATATAATATAATATATATATATTATATATATATAATTATATATATATATAATATATATATGTACAATATATGCATACATACATACATACATACATACGTACATTTGTGTATGTTGATTATATATATATATTATATATATATATCTATTATAATATTATATATTTTTATATATTTGTGTGTTTATATATATATATATATATATAAAAATATAAAGTATATATATATATATGTGTGTGTGTGTGTGTGTGTGGTGTGTTGGTGGTGTGGGTGTGGGGTGTGTGTGTTTTGGGGTGTGTTGTGTGTTGGTGTGTTGTTTTGTGTGTTTGTCAGTGTGTATGGTTTCTTTGTGTGGGGTGTGTTTTGTTTTTTTGTGGTTTGTGGTGTGTGGGGGGTGTGTGTGTGTTTGTGTTGTGTGTGTGGTGTGTGTGTGTGTGTGTGTGTGTGTGTGTGTGTGGTTTGTTTGTTTGTTGGTGTTTTTGTGTGTTGTGTATGCACAAAACTTATTTTTACTATGTAAATAAAAAGATCGGAAAAGTACAAACTATCTAGAAATATGAAGGGCGTCACGCGCCTCAAACCCATCCTGTCATTTGCAGACGGAATCCAGGGGACAGCACTTTTTGTTCTCTTTACCTTTCGTCCTTTTTAGACATGTATTGAGTGCCAAAAGCAAGCATAGATGATTATTATTGCTATTATTTTTTATTATTACTATTATTATTATTTCATTATTACTATTATTATATTAATTTTATCATTATTATTATTTTTTTCATTATTATTTATTTTATTATTATTATTATCATTATTTATTATTTTTTATTATTATTTTTTAATAATAGTAATAAAGATAATAATAATTAGGATAATAATGATAAAGATAACGTGATAATAATAATAATAACAATAATAAATAAAAACATAATTTTTCATTATTATTATTATTGTTGTTATTATCATTATATCATTATCTTCATTAGTATTATTATTGTTATTATTATTTTATTATTATTATTATTATAATTTCATTTTTATTGTTATTCAATATAATAATATTATTATTATTATCAATATTATTATTTAAAAGTATTTATTATTATTTTTATTATTATTACTTTTAAATGTTTTCATCATCATTATTAAATTTCCAGTTATCATCATAATTCATATTCTTGTTTTTTATTCTTCCATTATCATTATTATATTATTCATTATCCTTATTAATGCTGTTGTAATTATTACTATTTCTGTTGTTGATATTTTATTCTTATTATTGTTAATATTTTCATTATCAAATGTCGTATTATTATTATTAATTATTATTATATTATTATTATTTATCATTATTTTTATTTTGTTTTGTTTTTCCCTTATCGTATATCATTATTATTATTGTTATTATTATTATTGTTATGATTGCTATTATTTTATTATTATTGTTAATGCTATTTTATTATTATCATTATTTTTATCATTAATTTTTATTAACACATCTATTATCATTATTATTATTAACACATCTATTTCATGATTATATTTCCTTTTGGGATAACTATTATTTCATACTGACAGATGTAAGAAAGGTATAAAAGAGATTGAATATCTGCACACAACAGGAGATGTATTTGTTCGGTTTCGATTGTATCTTCGTCAGAAATGCTACATCAGAGAAATTATATTTTGTTCCTTTATTAATTTATTTTATTATGAATATTATTAATTATTATAGCATTTTCATTATTACCATCATTTATTTTAGCTTTCCTTATTATTACTATTATTATTATCGTTATCTATTACTATTGTTATTTATTTATTATTGTTATTGTTATTATTTATTATTATTATTATTATTATCATTATTATTATTTTTTATTTTATTTTATTATTATTTTATTATTATTATTATTTTCATCATCATTATTATTATCAATTTATCATAATCAATATTATTACTAGTATTATTACTATTCTCACTAGAATAATAATAATAAAAATAGTAATTAATAATTATTATTATTATTATTATTGTTATTAATAATAATAATAAAATAAAAATAATAATAATAATTATTATATTATTAATTTTTTATTATTATTATTATTATTATTTTATTTTTATTATTATTATAAATATTATTATTATCATTTTCATTATCATTGTAATTATATATTATTATTTTAAAGATTATGATGATGATGTATGATGATGATGATCATGATGATGATGATGATTATTATTATTATTATTATTATTATTATTATTTCTATTATTATTATTATTATCATTATTATTATTATTTACGTTATTATCATTATTATCTTTATTATCATTATTGTTATTATATTATCAACCCCTTATAATTAGTCATAGTAATATCTTCTTCTTCTATTGCCTCTTCTATTTTTATTATTATTATTATTACTATTAAACCATCATCATCATCTCATTACCTTCATTATCATCATTGTCATTGTATAATTATTTTTCCTATTACTATTAATACTGGTTTTTTTTATTATTATTAATTATTATCATTATTGTTACAATTATTATTATTATTTTTTTATTGTTATTGTTATTATTATTATTATCATTATTATCATTATATTATTATCATTATTATTATTACTATTATTATTATCATTACTATTATTATTATTATTATTATTGTTATCATTATTTCCATTTTTAATATTTTTTATATTATTATCATTCTTATTATTATTAGTAGTAGTAGTAGTAGTAGCGTCATTATTTGTTGTTGTTGTTGTGTTATCAGCATTATCACGTATTATCATTATCATTATCATTATTTTTATTGTTGTTATTGTTATTATTGTTATTATTATTATCATTATTATTTATTAGTAGTAGTATATTAGTATTAGTATTAGTAATTATTATCATTACGCTTTTTTTTTGTTGTTTTTTTGTTTAGTTATTCTTACCATTATTGTTGTTGTTATTAAATTTTTTTATCATTGTCATATATATATAAAAAAATAATAATTTTTTTTATTATTATTATTATTTAAATTATATTTTTATTATTATTATTATTAAATTTTTATTATTGTTTTAGTATTATTATTATTATTATTTCATTATCATATTATTTTATTATTATTTATTATCATTATACCATCTTACTATTATTACTAATAATAATAATTTTATCATTTTCTTATTATTATTATATTATTTATTGGTTTTTATTTTTTCATAATTAAATTATTTAAATTTTATTAAATATCTTATTAATTTAGTTTGTATTAAAA
>NW_023647147.1:0-7361 GCF_015228065.2 Penaeus monodon
GCCTTGGGAACCAAATGGGCATGTACAATCCCCCCTTTTAAGCTCCCCCCTTTGGAACCAAGGGCTAATAGCTACCCCTCACAAAAAAGCCATGTCCATTTGGGAACCAATGGCTTTACATCTCCTAAATTTTAAAGGGAAAATGTCCTTTTTAAACCAAATGGGTTATGTATACCCCTAGACATAAGGGCCAGGGGAAAACCAAGGGGCTTGACTATTCCTTTTAAGGGAAAAGTCCATTGGACCAAGTGTAAAAGTTTCCCCCCAAAACTAAAGGAATGCCCATTTGGAAACAAGGGGATGTTGCTATCTTTTTACCCCTTGCCCCCCAGCATCCCACTGGCCTTTCCCACCCCGATGGTTGTAAACCTATTTTTAAAATAGGCCTTACCCCTTTGAAATTAAGAATTTTTTAAATGACCTATATGCTCTTTTGGGGGATATTGGACCGAGGTCCTGTAAATTACCCAGCGAAGTGGGGGAATATTAAGGCCAAGTTTCCAAATCACAAAAGAGCAGTAGGGTCTTTTTACTTTTCGAAAAACAACCCGGATAAGAAAACCGTTGCCAGTAAATGGCAAAAACCCTGAAGAGGTTTTTAAATAAGTCTGGGTTTAAAATGGAGTTTAAGCCCTAAACCATTTTGTCTTTTTATAAAAAAAACTTTATAAACTTGTTTTGTACATTTTTTTTTTTTGTAATTGTACATAAAATGCCAAAAAAAGGGGTTTAAAGGCATTCCACTTGGAAAAAAGGGCTTGTTTGCATTATTTATTACCCATTTTACCACAAAAAGGCCTCTATTCCCCAAATATTAAAGGGCCTGGGTTGGGTTGCTATTAACCCTTTCCCTTTTTTTCCATTTTAAATAACCCTTTTTCCTAAAAAGGCCTCCCCAACTATAACCATTCCCTTGGACCAATTTTTAAAAATTTTCCCTTTAAAAGTCCCGGAAAATTTTTTTCCATTTTTTACCGTCCCCCTCAGGGCCTAATCTCCTCGTTTGGGGTCCACTTGGAACCAAGGGCTATGTAGTTCTCCTCGCTTAGGATGTCCACTTGGGAAACCTGGGGATGATTATCTCCCCCTTTTTGGCCCTTGGACCCATTGGGTTGTCCTTTTCCCCCTTTCCCCTTTCCGCTTTGGCCGGGGTGCTTCCCTCCTTTAAGCCTGTCCCCCTTTTTGGCCCTGGGTTGTCTTCTCCCGCTTTAAAACCCCCCCCCCTCCCCCCCCCCCCCCCCCCCCCCCCCCCCCCCTTTGGTGTCCCCCCCCCCCCCCCCCCCTTTTCCCCCCCCCCCCCCCCCCTCCCCCCCCCTTTTTCCCCCCCCCCCCCACCCCCCCCCCCCCCTGTTTGTCCTCTTAACCAAAGGGTTACTATCTCCTCGACTATTAAGGAATGTCAGCTTGGAACCCTGGGTTGTTATCTCCTGCTATAAAAAAGTCCACTTAACCAAGGGCTTTTGCTATTCCTTTACTATAAAAAGTCCGCTTGGAACCAATTTGGTATGACTACTCTTTTAATTTAAAAGGGTGCCCTGGGGAAACCCAAAGGTATGTAGATCTCCTCACTTAAAAGGATGTCCGCCGGAAACCAAAGGGGTAGTGCTTCTTTCGATAAAGGGGAAAGTAACTTTGGGAAACCAAAGGGCAGTTAACCCCCCGACTTTAAACCTGTCCCCCTTGGAACCAAAGGGGTATGACTACTCCTCGACTAAAAAGAAGTCCAGGTTTGGGTCAAAGGGTATATAGCTATTCCCGATATAAAGGGTTTTCCAGCTGGAAACCCAAGGGGTATGTAGATACTCCTTGCTATTAAACCCAAATCCCCTTGGAACCATGGTATGTAGCTTCTCCTGGACTATAAACGAAGTCCAATTGGAAACCAAAGGGCTAGAGCGATCTCCTCGATATAAAGGAAGTCCACTGGGGAACCCAAAGGCTATGTACTATCTCCTCGACTATAAAAAATGTCCGGCTTTGAACCAAAGGGGTAATAGCTATTCCTCGCATAAAGGGTTTTCCGCTTGGGCCATGGGGCTAGTAATTCTCCCCGATATTACCTTCCCTTGGAACCCTGGGCCCATGGTATTCCTAACTATAAAGGTTTTCCGCTGGGAACCCCAAGGGGGTAGTAGTATTCCTCGATATTAAGCCTTCCAGCTTTGGGAAACCAAAGGGCCCATGTTTCCCATCTCCCCGCTTAAGGAAGTCCACTTTGGAAACCCCAAAGGGCATGAGCTTCTCCCGATTATTAAGGAAGTCCAATTTTAACCAAGGGGGATGTACTATTCTAGATATAAAGGAAGGGCAGCTTGAACCCAAAGGGCAGTGCTATTCTTTGACTATTAAGGAATTCCACTTGGAACCCAAAAGGGTTGAAATCTCCTCGCTATAAAGGAATGGCCGCTTTGGGAAACCCAAAGGGGTTTAGCTATCTTTATACCTTTTCCCCATGCTCCCCATGGCCATTCCACCCCCGAATTTTCAACCTAAATTTTTAAACGAAAGGGCCCCACCCGGCATTTAAGGGAAAGTGTAAAAATGACCCATAAGTTTTTTATGTGATAGGACTGATGTCCTGTTAATATACCCCGAAGGAGGAAAATTAAAGGCAAAAGTCCAATATCACATAATGAGCAAGGTGGTCATTATACTTTTCGAATAACCGGATAAAATACCCGTTTTTGCCATGTAAATGGCAGAATACTTAAGAGGTTTTTAAAAAAGCTGAGGGCCCCTAAAAACCTTTGCGGTTATTTAAAAAAAACATTATAATACTTATTTTGCAATTTTTTTGTTGTAAATTGTTTCAAAAAATCAAAACAACGGGTGAAATAAATTTTCCCTATAAATATATTAAAAATATATCAGGGTAGTATTGCATTTTCATTGGGGTTTTTTAATGTCCCCTTGAAAAGAAGGGGGTATGTACTTCTTTTTACCATTTTTTACCAGCAAACAAAGGCCCCTATCTCCCCAACTATTAAGCCTTCCAGCTTTGGGCCAAATTGGGTATCCATCTCCTAATATTAAAGGCATGTCCACTTGGAACCAAGGGTTGTCAAACCCTTATTACCCTTTGTACCAAAAAAACGGCCTTTTTCCCTCGATTTGAGGCATATCCACTTTGGAAACCAAAGGGGTTTTGGGGTATCCCTCGACTATTTAAGGGGGTTTCCCTTGGAAACAAAGGGGTATGACTACTCCCGCCTATTAAGGGATTCCCCTTTGGAAAACCCAAAGGGGTTTAAGTATTTCCCGACATTAAGGGTTCCCTTGGAAACCCCTGGGGTAGTGCTATCCCCCTGACTATTAAAACCGTCCACTTGGGACCAATGGGGTATTAGCTATTTCGACAAAGGAAGCCAGCTTGGAACCAATGGGCTATGTAAATATCCCCGACTTTTAAACCCTTTTAAGCTTGGAACCAAAGGGCTTGTAGTATCTCTCAACTAAAGGTGTCCAGCTTGGGAACCTGGTATGAAACTCTCTCCCGCTATAAAAAATTCGCTTGGAACCAAAGGGGTATGTAATATTTGCATATTAAGGAATTCCACTTGGAACCAATGGGCTATGTAGCTATTCATCGCTATTAGGAATGTCCACTTGGAACCAAAGGGCTATGCACTCCTTGACTTTTAAAGCAGTCCCTGGAACCAATCATTTTGTATCTATTTTTTACCCATTGTTACCAGCTAATGAAGGCCTCTATCTCCCCAAAAAGCCATGTCCCGTTGGATCCAGGGCTATGTACTTTTTCCCCGACTTTAGGCATTCCACCATCTTTATTACCCATTTACCGCATAACGGGCCCCCTTATTCCCCATATTAGGGGGCCCCTTGGGCCAAGGGGTTTTTACTATCTTTATCCCCCATTGTCACCACATAAAAGAAGGCCTCTATCTCCTCAACATTAGGTGTCTAGCTTGGAACCAAAAGTTGTGCTATCCTTTGATATTTTGGCATGGCCCAAAAAGGGAACCCAAAGGGCAGTAGCTATCTTCGATATTAAGGATTGCAGCTTGGAAACCAGGGGTAGTGCTTTCCTGCATTTAAAGGGATCCCCGGGGAACCAAAGGGCTATGTAGTTCTCCTCGACTAAACATGCCCCCGGAACAAGGGGTTTTGATCATTTATCACCCCCTTTTACACATAACGGGGGCCTCTATCTCCTGACTATTAAGGGATGCCCTTGGAACCAATGGTATGTACTATCCCTACTATTAGGATTCCCCGCTTTGGGAAACCAAAGGGGAATTACTAACCCCTATTAAAGGGTTCCACTTGGAACCCAAAGGGGTATTAGCATATTTATCTCTCATTGTCCCCAGCATAACAAGGCCCTCATCTTCCCCGCTATTAAGGCATGGCCAGTTTTGGGAACCCAAAGGGCTTTATAGTATTCCTCGCTATTAAGGTTCCCTTGGAACCAAAGGGCTGTACTATCTCCTCAACTATTTAAAGGGATGTCCACTTGGAAACAAGGTAGTGATACCCTCGACATTTAAAGGGATTTCCCTTAACCAAAGGGGTTTGTACTATCTCCTCAACTATTAAGGCGTCCCGGGGGGCCAATGGGCTATTCTTTTCTGACTATTAAGCATTCCTTGGAACCCAAAGGGGTATGTAGCTATCTCCTGTATAAAGGGATGTCCATTGGAACCATGGGTTTTTAGTATACCTCATATTTAAAGGATGCCCCTTAACCAAAAGGGCTATGTTAAATTTTTTATTCCTTTTCACAGCAAACAAGGCCCTATCTCCTGACTATAAGGCATGTCCTTTTGGAAAACCCCCAAAGGGTTTATAGCTCTCCCCCGACTATAAGGCACCCCCTTGGAAAAAGGGGAGTACTATCTCCCAAAATTAGGCGTCCAGCTAAACCAAGGGGTATGTAGCTATCACCCGACCTTAAGGATTCGCTTGGAACAAATGGGCTATGTACTATCTCCTTTTAAGGGAGTCCAGCTTGGCCATGGGTAGTACTATCACCTCGATATTAAAGGCATTTCCAGCTTGGGAAACCAAAGGGGTTTTTGTAGCATTCCTCACTATTAAGGCATTCCAGCGGGAACCCAAAGGCTTTACTATCTCCTCGCTTTGGGATGTCCCTTGGAAACCAAGGGGGTAGTACTACTCCCGATATTAAGGGATTCCCTTGGAAATGGGTATTGGGAGCTATTTTACCCCTTGGGCACCACATAACAAAAGGGCCCCTATCCCTTGACTATCAAGGCATGCCAGCTTGAACCAAAGGCAATGTTTCCTCGGATTTAAGGAGTCCGCTTGAATAAAGGGGTTGTATATCTCCTCCTATTAAGCTGTCCCCTTTGGGAACCCAAAGGGGTTGTAGTTTAATTTTTTTTTCCCCTTTTCACCACTATTTTTTTAAAAGGGGAATACTTTACTGCCCTTTGTATTGGGTATTCAACCCAAAAGAATGGGGGAGGAGAATGGTGAATTTAATGTTTGGGAAAAATTTTTGCTTGCTTTTTCAGGTCAGCTTTTTAAACCACTTTAGTTAAAATTTTTTGCAAAATTTTGCAAGTTTATTAGTAGAGAATTACCAGTGAGGCGGGGCTTTTTTCCGTTAAAGCTCCGGTGCCCGCCTCCCTAATCTTAATTTTTTTATGAAAATGTACTGCGTATAGGTAATCAAATTTTTTAAATTTTTGTTAAATCCATTAAGGGGTTATGGTCAAATTTCCATGAAAATGCAAAAAGGGATACAGCCATGCCCCGGCCCTAACCTAAACCAAAATTTTTTCAAATTTTGTGGATCCTTTAAAAAGATCCAGAGGAAACACGCTCTTAAATTTCCATAAACCCTTGGAAAATTTTTTAAGACTAGAAGTAATAATTTGCAAAAAAGGGAAAAATTGGCGGTTAGACTTCTACCAATTGGGGTTTAAACCCAAAGGGGTTTTTGGGAAATTTTCGGGGGGGCGACCATTTTGTTTTTTAACCAAAAAAAGAAAAAAAAACGATTGGGCAAAAGAAGGTCCCCAAATTTATCCTGGGGTAATCCAAAAAGGGGAAGGTTAAAACTCCTCTTTTAAAGTATATATTAAAACTTAATACGTTGGATTAAAACAATCTTAACATTTCCGGGGTAAATGATAAACTTTATTGAATTTTTGAAACCCAAAATTTTTTGAAAACACAGGATTTGTTTAGCGGCCCGTGGCCCCCCAAAGTTCGATTTTGTCAATAATAAAAAAATTTGCAACATAGTAATTTTTTTTGTGCTGAATCAAATTTGCTATAAGTTAGGGCAACAAAATCGATTATTTAATGAATAAATCATAATATTTTTAAAGACCAAAAATCCCTTTGTGCCAAATTTGCCCTATTTTCCTGTCCAAAGGACAGAAAATTTAAAATTTTTTTTATTTGTCATGAGCTTAAACCCACAGAAAATCCAATGGGCCTAACTGTGAATTTCAATTTGAAAAACTGGGTTAAAAAAAAATGGACAAGAACCACAAAAAGCATTTTCACATGTTTTAGTAAAACAATAATACAAAAATTAAAAAATAAATTTTGGGAAAATTTATGAAATCATTGCTTTTAAAAAATAACAAGGGGGAAAGGATTTCTCGCGTTACCTGTCCATAGTAATTTTTTTAACCCGAGAGCCGGCGTATAAAACATTGAATCCTTTGATTTTAAGCTAAAGGCGAAATGGGCCCCCTTTTTATCTAATATATTTCAAAATGTTTTTCCAAAAAAACAAAAAATTAAACCTCCAGGGATATCTTTGTAACCTGAAAATTTTTTTTAGATGTGAGGTTACGCGGGTTGGGTTTTTATCTTTCAAAAATCTCAAAAACGTATGTTGACAATATATCATTTAAGTCGCAGACAATTTTTTTTTGGTTTTAAAACCCAAAAAACAAACAAAGGGGAAGTTTGGTAAATAGAATGGGGACCGTGAAATTTATCTGGTGCATAAAAAAATAACGAGTGAGCAAATCTCTGAAACACATTTCGTTTCCCTGAAAATTTTTTTACCCAAAGGGGTATATTAAAACATTTAAAACCTTTCTGATTATTTTCATGAAGACCAAAAGAGGTTTTTTTTTATTAAAACAAATGCAAATGTTTTTAATAAACAATCGAAAAATCATGAAAGAGAGCAAAACCGACTTTTTTTTGGGTTGTACCCAAATATCAAACCTTGGCAAGATTGGTAATAGGAAAATTTTGACCCAAAATTTCCCCTGGGGCTTTTGCCCAACCAATTTATAAAATAAAAATTTTTTTCTAACGTTGTCGGCGGGCGTTGATCTGGCACTTAAAATTCGAAAACGTATGTATGATAGATGTTAAAAAATAAAAAGGGGGGAACCCCCGGGAAA
>NW_023647148.1:0-2500 GCF_015228065.2 Penaeus monodon
GAGAAGCGAGTCAAGATTTGGTACTTAAACGTTTCACTATGAATGCGCTATGATAAAGAATAGGCGAGTTGATATATTGGTTTGTGCAAGAAAAGCGCTGGAAGGGTGACAAAACTAAGGAAATTGGTGAGGGTTATAAATTACCGTATAGTGGAGCAGATGTGTTATTCTTAGTAGTGTTATGAAAGGCAAAATAGTTGAAGTCTAAAGATTGACCAGTCGGATTATGAAAGTTAATGTAGCCCCGTATATGCACAGTCATGTTATAAGGAGGAAGAAAAGTTAAAGTTCTGGCAAGATATGGATGGAATACGTATATCTATCACCGAGGATGAGAAATAATCACAGGAAGAGATCTAAGTAGGAACAGACGAGAGAGTTATATCTAGAATACATGGAGGGAAGAAATGAGGAAGGGGAAAGCATCATAGATTTTGTAATAGCATACCTAGTAATAGTTCTTACTTTCTTCAAGAACCATAGATACGAAACTTATAGTAGTGGAGGGAGGCTATCACTAATTAATTATATATTCTGTAGGAGAAGGAATCTGGAAGAAGTTCAAGATTGCAAAGTAATTTATGGGGAAATGTAAGTACCCGCACATATATGTATGTGTATATATATATGTACGTGTGTGTGTGTGTATATTTATATATATTTGTGTGTGTGTGAGTGTGTGTGTGTGTGTGTGTGTGTGTGTATGTGTGTTTGTGTATATATGCATATATATCTATGTATACACACACACACACACACCACATACACACACACCACACACCACACACACACACACACACACCACACACACACACACGCACACGACACCACACACACACACACACACACACACACACACACCCACACACACACACACACCCACACACACACACACACACACATGTGTGTGTGTGTATGTGTGTGCGTGTGTGTGAGTGTGTGTGTGTGTGTGCGTGTGTGTGTGTGTGTGTGTATATAAATACATATATATGTATATGTATGTGTCAATATAGATCATAATTGCATATATTATAATATATATAATATATATATATATATATATATATATATATACATATATATATTATATATGTGTTGTGTGTGTGTGTGTTGTGTGTGTGTTTTATATATATATTATATATATATATATATATATATCTATATATATATATATATATAATATATATATTATATTGTATGTATGTATGTGTGTGTGTGTGTGTGTGTATAAATACATATATCATGTATATGTATATGTGTGAATATATATGCATATATATATATATATATATATATATATATATATAATATATATATATTATATATCCCTATTAAATACTATATAATATCTATCTAATTTTTTAATCTATTTAAAAATTTCTCTCTTATCTATTTTATCTTTATATCTATATCTCTCTTTTCTTTTCTTTATGTTTTAAACTCTTTTTCTAATACCCCCACACACCACCCAAAACACACACCTATTATTTTTAGATTAAAATATATTTATTTTCTATCTCTTCTCTTCCCATATAAAATTGTGTGATGTTTGTGTGTGTGTGGTGTGGGGTTTTTGTTTATCTCTTTTCTCTTCTATATATATAATTTCTATATTTTTTCATATCATTTATATAATTTCCCCTTATTGTAAAGTTTTGTGTTGTGGGGTTTTGTTTTCACACTGAAAGTATCGTACTTTTTGTGGGATTTGTTTCCCCCTTAAAAGATCTGTGCATGTTGGTAATTTTATATACCAATTAAAGTAATTCATTAAATGATATTGTAATGATTATTATAAATTTAGTATTAATCAGAAATAAATTTTAAGGGCCCTTTTACTGTTAAAATTATAAAAAATTTAAAATTTTATATAAAATTATATTTATATATATATAATTCTTAATATTATCATTGTGGTTGTGTGTGTGTGTGTGTTTGTGTGTGTGGTGTGTGGTATTTATATTATTTTCCTATATTTTCTTAACTCTCCTCTCTACTCTTAAAATTATTTTCTATATTCTTTTTTTGTTTTTTGTTTTTGGGGTTTTGGGGTGTGTGGTATAACCCCCCTTATATAAAGTTTTTGTTATTTGAATATATATATTATAATTTAAAATATAATATATCTTTTTCTAATTTCTTTTATTTTAAAAATCATATTTATATCTTTTTAAAACCCCTTTCTATATTTTTATTCTTTTATATAAAATTTTCTCATTTCTTTTAATTTTTATTTTTTATTTTTCTAGTTTTATATAATTTTCTTTTATTTTTTTCGTTTATTTTCCTTTGAAATTTTTTCTTTTTCTTTTTTTTTATATATTTTTTTCTAATTTTTTTTTCTTTCTTTTTATTTTTTATATAATTTTTCATATTTCCTTTTTTTTTTTTTTATTTCTTTTTCCCAATTTTTAATCATATTCTATATTTTTATTTTAAAAATATATTTCCCTTTTAATCATTTCTATTCTTATTTTCCCCTTTTCATTTCAAACTCTTC